>NC_083401.1:1285136-1380136 GCF_020745735.1 Hemiscyllium ocellatum | reverse complement strand
GAACCGATTGGAGAAAATAGTGAGGGAGAGAGGTCATCTCCATTTGGAGAGACAATATCTGACCAGGGATGGTCAGGAGGAGTTCCTGTCTATCAGACCTGCTGGACCTTTCCGAGGAGGTGCCGGGTTATAGATGAAGGTAGTGCCGTTGATGTGGTTTCTCTGGGTTTTACCAAGGCCTTAGACAAAGTGCCATTCGGGAAACTGGTAAAGAAGGTCAAAGTTCACGGGATCCATGGGACTTGGTCAGATGGATCCAAACTGGTTTTAGTGAGAGGGGGCAGAGTGTGATGGCAGGAAGCTGTGTGTGAGAGACCGGTGCTCGGTGTGGGTTGGTGTCCCACAGGGATCAGTGCGGGGCCCCTTCTCGTTGGGAATATTCATTAACAATGGGGATGAGAATGGGAAGGGGGAGCTGAGAGGTCATGTTCTGGGTGGGGGTTACAGAGGTCGGGAGGTTGACAGGGAGGAGGAAGGTGTCAGATGATTGGTCAGATGGACAGACCAATGGCAGATGGGATTTAATCCTGATAACTGTGAGGTGAAGGAACAAGACCAGGGAGTCATCAATGAATGGGAGGACACCAGGAAGCTCAGAGAGCAGAGGGACCATGGGGAGATTGAGCACAGATCCCTGAAGGTGACAGGACAGGGTTCATCGGGTCATTCCGAAGGAGTATGGGACACTTGCCTTTCTCAGTGAGAGGTAGATGGTCAGAGCAGGGCAGTGATGGTGGGGAGGTCACAGCGGGAGGGCTGGTCCCCACACGATGGGGTGGATGGGATTGTACTGGGGCAGGTACAGAGGGAGAGTCACCAGGATGTTGTCTGGGATGGAACATTTCAGCGATGAGGGGGGAGCTGGTGTTCTGTGGAGCAGAGAAGGTGGGGGGGGGGGGTAATGGAGGTGGATAAGATTATGAGGGGCATGGACGGGGGGGGGAATTGAAAGTAGCTGGTCCCCTTCATCAAAGGGTCAATAACAGGGAACATAACTTCCCAAATCAACTTCCCAACTTGGTGAACATACCCACACCCACAACATTTTAAAGTGAAAAGGAGGAGGTTTAGAGGAGATTTCAGAACAAAAGCCCTTTGACCCAGAGCGTGGTGGGGGGGAGGGGTGTACTGACTGGGAGGGGAGGTCAGGAGTGACACCTCGCAATGTTTAAGGTGTAAGGTTATGGGCTGAGTGCAGGGGAATGGGTACACATGCAGCAAGTATTTTATTTTTGGTATTCTAGCCTAGATGGACTGAAAGGCCTTTTCACACTGTACAATTCTATACCATTTACCTTCCTCATTATGAACCGGTACTCTGCAGGATCTCACTCCACAGCAACATTTACACCTGTCCCAGTTCTGTACAGTAATCCTTCCGATGAGGAACTGAGTGTAACTAGGGTGGGAGGGTGAGCTGTGAGCAGGAGGCACAGGTAGCCCAGGGGGACTTGAACAGGCTGAGGGATAGTAAATACACTCACTCATTGTTTCCCTTCTCTTCTCTCTCCACTTGCTCCTCAGGTATTTTTACACCAAGAAAATTGACATCAATCTGTCGTCCATCAAGTGCCTCCACAGCATGGCGTCCAGTTATGGTGTAACCGCGATTCGTGATTACTGTGACAAACTGTTCTACAAACTGCTGCCCCAGGACCCTTCCTTCAAACACCAGCTGGAGCTGTATAACTACGCCGAGTCGGTCAGGGACTCTCTGCTGAAGGAGATCTGTATGGAGTATTTTGCCTGGAATTGTGAAACCTTTATCCGGTCCCCCAGCTGGTATGAGGTGACCGGTGAGCAGCTGAACACCCTCCTCCTCCGATCGGACATTGTCATCTGGAATGAGCTGAGTTTGTTTAAAGCTGTTGAAACCTGGATCATTCACAAGAAGAAAACGGAACTGACCCACGAGCTGATGGATAAGATCCGCTTCCACATGATTCCCCCAGAAGACCTGTCCCGGATTCAGCTACAATCTAAACTCTACGAAGAACATGACGGCTTCTTTCTCAAGAGATTTCTGAAAGCTTTTGAGTTTCATTCGGTATCAGTTGAGCAGCTTAACAAAGAAAGGCATTTCTCTGACCTCAGCTTAGAGCCCAGAATTTATATATCCTCCGAGTGGAGCGCTACATTAGACATTGACCCAATCAGTAGCATGCACTCCTCATCCTCCATGTACTATAACGGTTATCAGTATGTCCACCAGGTCAGCTTCACTCAGCCATCCTCTCCCACCATGACTTTCCAAACCTCCAGCTTCACCAGTGCTTTTTATAACGCGGACACGGTGTTGTGGACAGCTCACTACCACACCAGCTCACAGAGCTGTAAGCAGAGTAATGGCCGCTGTCCCTACAACATCTATCCCATTGCAACCTTAAACATCAAGCATCAGAACAAAGAGAGTCCTGTTCACTATCAGAACAAAGTCCTTCTCCTTTGTAACAATAATTATGTATCGTATGTACATGACATCAAGGAGGGCAGTGCTATTCTCCCATCCTTCAAAGGCCAGGGCCTCTTCTTCTTCGGCTGTGAGTCGGGATATTTTTCCACCCTCAGATTTGTTGTCCGGCCCATGTACAGGTGAAAGCAGCATTCACACACTCTCTGTACAATTCAGGCCACACACCATGTCATACAACACATACACCAGGACCAGGCAGATCCCAGAGTGAAATCTGCTTTAATAGACATTTATTGAAAAGTATACAGTGATTTTTCACTGAAACATAAACACCGTTATCACAGACAGTGACATTCAGCCCATCAATTCTTCACTGACTCTCTGAACAGCATCCAACTCAAACCAATCTCCCCAATCCCTATAACCCTGCACTGCCCACAGCTAACCCACACATCCCTGAACACTGTGGGGCAATTTCCCATGGCCAATCCACCCGAAGCTGCACACCTTTGCACTGTGGGAGCAAACCCCCGCACTCACGGGGAGAATGTACAAACTCCACACAGACGGTCTCCCGAGGCTGGGATTGAACCCAGATCCCTGGTGCCGTGAGGATATGTGGAACAGTCCATCTTCCGCAGCTACACTGGCACCACCCCCCACCTTTTCCTCCGCTACATCGATGACTGTATCGGCGCTGCCTCGTGCTCCCACGAGGAGGTTGAACAGTTCATCAACTTTACTAACACCTTCCATCCCGACCTGAAATTCACCTGGACTGTCTCAGACTCCTCCCTCCCCTTCCTAGACCTTTCCATTTCTATCTCGGGCGACCGACTCAACACAGCTGCAAATGTGTTGCTGGTCAAAGCACAACAGGTCAGGCAGCATCTCAGGAACAGAGAATTCGACGTTTCGAGCATGAGCCCTTCATCAGGAATAATCCTGATTCCTGATGAAGGGCTTATGCTCGAAACGTCGAATTCTCTATTCCTGAGATGCTGCCTGACCTGCTGTGCTTTGACCAGCAACACATTTGCAGCTGTGATCTCCAGCATCTGCAGACCTCATTTTTTACTCGACCGACTCAACACAGACATCTATTATAAACCGACTGACTCCCACAGCTACCTGGACTACATCTCCTCCCACCCTGCCCCCTGTAAAAACGCCATCCCATATTCCCAATTCCTTCGTCTCCGCCGCATCTGCTCCCAGGAGGACCAGTTCCAATACCGTACAGCCCAGATGGCCTCCTTCTTCAAGGACTGCAGATTCCCCCCAGACGTGATCGACGATGCCCTCCACCGCATCTCCTCCACTTCCCGCTCCTCCGCCCTTGAGCCCCGCTCCTCCAACCGCCACCAAGACAGAACCCCACTGGTTCTCACCTACCACCCCACCAACCTGCACATACAACGTATCATCCGCCGCCATTTCCGCCACCTCCAAACGGACCCCACCACCAAGGATATATTTCCCTCCCCTCCCCTATCAGCGTTCCGCAAAGACCACTCCCTCCGTGACTCCCTCGTCAGGTCCACACCCCCCACCAACCCAACCTCCACTCCCGGCACCTTCCCCTGCAACCGCAGGAAATGTAAAACTTGTGCCCACACCTCCTCCCTTACTTGGACTCCTCCAACGCCAGAACATAACAACATGACGGATGGAGGAAGAGCGCCTCATCTTCTGCCTGGGAACCCTCCAACCACAAGGGATGAACTCAGATTTCTCCAGTTTCCTCATTTCCCCTCCCCCCCACCTTGTCTCAGTTGGTTCCCTCAACTCAGCACCGCCCTCCTAACCTGCAATCTTCTTCCTGACCTCTCCGCCCCCACCCCTCTCCGGCCTATCACCCTCACCTTGACCTCCTTCCACCTATCACATCTCCATCGCCCCTCCCCCAAGTCCCTCCTCCCTACCTTTTATCTTAGCCTGCCTGGCACCCTCTCCTCATTCCTGATGAAGGGCTTATGCCCGAAACATTGAATTTCCTGTTCCTTTGATGCTGCCTGAACTGCTGTGCTTTAACCAGCAACACATTTTCAGCTCACAATTTTCCAAATACATCATTGAAGATGTATCTAGGTGGATCCATGGATGGGAGGGAGCAGAGGGATACAGATCCTTAGAAAATAGGTGACAGGTTTAGATAGAGGATCTGGGTCAGCACAGGCTTGGAGGGGCCGAAGGGCCTGTTCCTGTGCTGTCAGGGTCTTTGATCTTTGATCAGAGCCTTATCCTGCTTCAGCAGTACATCTGGTAGGGTTCCAGTCCCTGGGGACTGTCTGTCAGCTGCTTGCTGTCCCCGTGTCTGGGGGGGAGTGGGAGGTTTGCCCCAGTGTCCTCCCACAGTGCCGAGGTGTGCAGGTGAGGGTGGGTTAGCCATGGGAAATGCAGGGTTACAGGGGGAGGGTACAGGGGATAGGTCTTTGGAAGGTTGGTGTAGATACATTGGGATCAGTGGCCTGTAGGGATGGTATGGACTCTATTCCGTGTCCATCGCTGCGTTCTGCCTGTCAGCCAATCACCCGCCCATCCCCAGCAAGGCCTGGTCCCTAACACCACCCGCTCCCAGCTTCCTGTGGGACATCTTGTCACAGACCATCAAATAGATCACACCCAGTGACTCTCCTCTGTCTAATTTGGTCATTACCTCCCCAAACAATTGTGAGGAGTGAGTGAGGGCAGGTTCACTGTCTCCTACCCCCCCTCCTTTACACAGGGGTGTGGTATTCCATCGTCCCTCCCCATATTGCTGCCCACCCATCCTCAAACCAGATGGGATGCTCTCCCTTTTGCTTTGACGATGTCCCTGCCTTCCCCTGTCAGCCATGGTTGTCTCATACTGCCCTCAGTACGGTTCCTCTCCATCCTGGGCTCTCCGGAATTACTCCCAGAAACTCCTGCCAATGCTGCTCCACTGTCCCTCCATCCGGGCACCTCTGACCAGCTCCTCCCTCACGTCGTTATCATCACCTTTCCTCACTCGGAGAGGCTTTACACCCGACTCCAGCTCCTTCCCCTCACGCTGCAGGGTTTAGGTCCTGCCCCCGAGGGGTCGCCCCCCACCCCCACACCCCCCTCGGGGTTCCCCCCCACACCCCCCTCGGGGTCCACCCCCCCACCCCCACACCCCCCTCGGGGTTCCATCCCACCCCCACACCCCCCTCGGTGTTCCCCACCCGAACCAGTGCAGCCCCCACACCCCCCTCGGGGTTCCCCCCCCACCCCCACACCCCCCTCGGGGTTCCCCCACCCCAACCAAGGCAGCCCCCACACCCCCCATTGGGGTTCCCTCCCCCTGAACCAGTGCAGCCCCCCCCACACCCCCCCTACCCCCACACCACCCCCCTTGGGGTTCCCCCCCACCCCCCCACCCCCCTCGGGGTTCCCCCCCACCCCCACACACCCCTCGGGGTCCCCCCCCAGGGTCTGCCCCTCGGGGATTTCCCCCCCTCCTGCACATTGCCGCCCCCCTGTGGTTATTGTGGGAATGTCCTGATTGATTTCTGTCCCCCCCCGTCCCCCCCCATCTCCCCCCCCCTGAGGTGAGCTGGTGTGTACACCCCCCCCCCTTTCTGGGTGGTTGATCCTCTCTCCCCACACACTAACAATACTTTCTGACTCAACATCACTTCTTGCTTTCAGTTTAATTTCATTTCTAACAAGACAGCCCTGACCCTTCTGCCCATCGACCCTGTGATAGGATATTTGTTCCTATCCCTGATTCCCTTGCAGCAAGTCGCAGTGATCCCCACCCCATTACACCCACCAATTACAATCTGTACTCCACGCTCATCTCCCGTGGTTTGTACGTTGTGTATATTTAACTGGAACATCCTCAGGCAGCATCTTCCAATCCCACAACCACATCCCTGTGGAAGGACCAAGGGCAGCAGATACATGGGAACACCATCCTCCTGCACGTTCCCCTCCGAGACTCTCCCCATCCCAGCTTGGAAATATTAGATTAGATTCCCGACAGTGTGGAAACAGGCCCTTCGGCCCAACCAGTCCACACTCGCCCTCTGAGGGAGTAACCCACCCAGACCCATTTCCCTCTGAGTAATTTAACATGGCCAATTCATCTGACCCACACATCCTTGGACTGTGGGAGGAAACCCACACGGCCAGTTGCCCGAGGCTGGGATTGAACCTGGGACCCTGGCGCTGTGAGACAGCAGAGCTAACCACTGTGCCACCGTGCCACTCCTGAATATATCGCTGTTTCTTCTGGATCAAACTCCTGGCCCTCCCTCCCTCCCTCAGGGCATTGTGGGTCTACCCTACAGGAGTGGGTCAAGAAGGCAGCTCACCCCCCACCTTCTCCAGGGGCAACTAGGGGGCGGGGGAATAAATACTGGGCCCAGCCAGTGATGTGCCTATAAAAAGAATGACAGCTTATCTTCCTTTTGTAAGTTAGATCTACCTTCAGAATGACCCGTGAGCGATATGGGATATGAATTTCAGTTCAATCCACAGACTTGGAGATTATATCCAACAGCATTGTCCCATTACAGCATGTAAGGGACTGACTGACCCAACTGGTCTGAGACTGGACAAGGCACAACTGGCCACTACATCCAACTGGGCAGCATTTGTAGGTGAGGAACTACACAAACTTGGATTATCAACAGGTGTTGTAGTTTGGTGGTGTGTGTACTGAACATGTGGAGGGACAGACCCTGCACCAACACAACAAAGATATACTCACTCTGCGCCTGTTTCTACTCAACAAACCAGATGATTTTGTCCTTTGCTGGTTGGTTTCTCGGACAATGCCCTGACCGTCGGCCTGGCCGAACGCGGAGCAGTAATCCAGGCAGCAGCTGCAGGTCCTGGAGATTCCCCGGCACATGGACACCCTGTGGCATGTCATCAGGATGGGAACTAAGTTCAGAGAGAGATTCATGGGACACAAGGAAAGGAGAGTGGGAGACCACCAGACTGGAGCAACTGGTGACTACTATCCAAAATAAAATCAGGAAAAAGGCACAAGCCATAACCCTAAATTCTGTGTCTCGGATCGTGTCTTTGGGATCCTGAAGGGAGAGGGTGACCAGCCTCAAGTCGTTATCCATGTAGGTACCAACGACATAGGTAGACAGAGGGATAGGGATGTAAGGCAGGATTTCAGGGAGCTAGGGTGGAAGCTGAGAGCTAGAACAAACCGAGTTGTTGTTATCTCTGGATTGTTACCGGTGCCATGTGATAGTGAGACAAGGAATAGGGAGAGATATCAGCTGAACCCGTGGCTGCAAGGATGGTGCAGGAGGGAGGGTTTCAGGCACTTGGATAACTGGGGCTCATTCTGGGGAAGGTGGGACTTGTACAAACAGGACGGTCTTCACTTGAACCAGAGGGGTACTAATATCCTGGGTGGGAAATGTGCTGGTGCTATTCGGGTGGGTTTAAACTAGCTCAGCAGGGGGATGGGAACTGGAGGGGTAGCTGCAGTGCACAGGAGGATGAGAGTAGGAAGGACAGGGACAGGATTTCAGGGTCACAGGAATGTGCTGGCAGACAGCGAAGTGGTTTGAAGTGTGTCTACTTCAACACCAGAAGTATCCGGAATAAGGTAGGTGAGCTTGCAGCATGGATAGGTACCTGGGACTTCAATGTTGTGGTCATTTCAGGGACATGGATAGAGCAGGGTGAGGAATGGATGCTGCAGGTCCCAGGATTTAGATCTTACATTAAGAACAGACAAGGCAGTAAAAGAGGGGGAGGTGTGGCCTTGTTAGTCAAGGACAGTATAACGGTGGCTGAGAGAACTTTTGACAAGGACTCACCTACTGAGGTAGTGTGGGCTGAGGTTAGAAACAGGAGAGGAGAGGTCACACTGCTTGGAGTTTTTTATAGGCCTCTGCAGAGTTCCAGGGAGGTGGAAGAGAGGATTAGCAACATTAACCTGGGTAGGAGTGAGAGGAACAGGATGGTCATTATGGGGGACTTTATCTTCCCCAACTTTGATTGGAAATGTTATAGCTCGAGTATGTCGGATGGATCAGTTTGTGTCCAATGTGTACAGGAGGGTTACCTGACACAGTATGTCGAAGGGCCGACAAGAGGGGAGGCCACACTGGGTCTGGTGCTTGGGAATGACCCAGGCCAGGCGTTTGATATAGTTGTAGGTGAGCACTTTGGAGAGAGTGGCCATAATTCAGTTACGTTTAGTTTAGCCACAGGTCAAGAGTTATTGAGGGGCAAGGGCAATGATAATGTGATTAGGCAGGAATTAGGAGGCATAGAGTGGGGGCAAAATGCAGGGGATGGGGACAATGGAAACGTGGAGCTGGTTTAAGGAACAGATATTGCATGTCCTCGATAGGTCAGACTGGGGCAGACTGTCCACAGTAACACGGAGGATATTCTGGGTCCCAAAGCAGACTCAGGATTCATTGCCAGCAAGTTATTGGAAAGCAGCAAGGGAGGCAGCCAATTCACACACTGCCCCGACTGGTCAGCTCCTCGGAGAACTGCAGAGGGTGTAACCAGCTATGGTCACATTCACCAAGTGTGTGAGAGAGAGGGAGAGGCAGACAGAGGGAGAGAATGAGAGGGAGGGAGAGAATGAGAGGGAAAGAGAGAGAGAGAGAGACAGAGAGAGAAAAAGAAAGGGAGTCACAGAGACAGAAAGAAAGGTACAGAAAGAGAGACAGAGACAGACAGAGATACACACTAGAGACACACACACAGAGACAGACAGAGACACAGAGAGACACACACACACAGAGACAGAGAGAGACACAGACAGAGACACACACACACAGGCAGACAGAGACACAGAGAGACACACACAGAGACACAGAGAGACACACACAGAGGCAGACAGAGACACAGAGAGAGACACACACGCACACAGACAGAGAGAGACACACACACACAGAGGCAGACAGAGAGAGAGAGACACACACAGAGACACAGAGAGACACACACAGAGACAGACAGGCAGCCAGACAGAGACAGGGAGAAAGGAAGGGACCAAAGAGTTTGACATTCTGACAGTTTGGAAAGAATCGGGTTGTTTATAGTGGAGCCGTGAATATTGTAAATGTAAAGTGTAATTCCCCTGGTGGTGTCTTTAAATAAAGCTGTGACTGTTCACAGATGTGCAATGTGCTGTGTACACACCGGGGGACATTAACATCACACTTTCTGGTCAAGGGAGGCTACAAGAACAAAGAACAAGAACATGTACAGCCCAGGAACAGGCCCTTCGGCCCTCCAAGCCTGAGCCGATCCAAACGTACTGTCTAAACCTGTCGGTCAATTCCTAAGCATCTGTATCCCCCTGCTCCCCAACTACTCAATCATCTGTCCAGACGCATCTTAAATGAATCTCCCGTGCCTGCCTCTACCACCTCTGCTGGCAGCGCGTTCCAGACGCCCACCACCCTCTGTGTGAATTACTTGCTGCCTGTATCTCCCTTAAACTTTCCACCTCTCACCTTGAAAGTGTGACCTCTCGTTATTGAATCCTTCACCCTGGGAAAAAGCTTGTCTCTATCCACCCTGTCTATACCCTTCATGATTTTGTAAACCTCTATCAGGTCCCCCCTCAATCTCCTTTTTTTTAATGAAAACAAACCTAACCTACTCAACCTCTCTTCATAGCTAGCACCTTCCATACCAGGCAACATCCTCGTAAACCTTCTCTGCACCCTCTCCAAAGTGTCCACATCCTTTTGGTAATGTGGTGACCAGAACTGTACACAGTATTCCAAATGTGGCTGAACCAATGTCTTGTACAATGTTAACACGACTTGCCAGCTCTTATACTCAATACCCCGACCAATGAAGGTAAGTGTACTATATCTGCAAATGTGTTGCTGGTCAAAGCACAGCAGGTTAGGCAGCATCTCAGGAATAGAGAATTCGACATTTCGAGCATAAGCCCTTCATCAGGAATAAGAGAGAGAGAGCCAAGCAGGCTGAGATAAAAGGTAGGGAGGAGGGACTAGGGGGAGGGGCGATGGAGGTGGGATAGGTGGAAGGAGGTCAAGGTGAGGGTGATAGGCCGGAGTGGGGTGGGGGCGGAGAGGTCAGGAAGAGGATTGCAGGTTAGGAGGGCGGTGCTGAGTTGAGGGAACCGACTGAGACAAGGTGGGGGGAGGGAAATGAGGAAGCTGGAGAAATCTGAGTTCATACCTTGTGGTTGGAGGGTTCCCAGGCGGAAGATGAGGAGAACGTGGCTGAAGAGTTTCTGTGCAGAGGAGATGACCTGGGGGGTGCAGTGAGAGAGGGACTCACTGAAATCCTTGTAGAGGGAGGAAGAGAGGTTCTTCAAGGAAGGCATCCTTGTAAGAGGATTCGCAGTAGGTTAAAATCTTCGAGTAAAAAATGAGGTCTGCAGATGCTGGAGATCACAGCTGCAAATGTGTTGCTGGTCAAAGCACAGCAGGTTAGGCAGCATCTCAGGAATAGAGAATTCGACGTTTCGAGCATAAGCCCTTCATCAGGAATAAGAGAGAGAGCCAAGCAGGCTGAGATAAAAGGTAGGGAGGAGGGACTAGGGGGAGGGGCGATGGAGGTGGGATAGGTGGAAGGAGGTCAAGGTGAGGGTACTATATGCCTTCTTGACCACTCTATCCACCTGTGCAGCAACCTTCAGGGTACAATGGACCTGCACTCCCAGATCTCTCTGCTCATCAACTTTTCCCAAGGCTCTTCCATTCACTGTATAATTCGCTCTAGAATTAGTCTTGCCTAAATGTATCACCTCACATTTGTCTGGATTAAACTCCATCTGCCACGTCTCTGCCCAACTCTCCAGCCTATCTATATCCTCCTGTATTCTCTGACAGTCCCTTATACTTTCTGCTACTCCACCAATCTTTGTGTCATTTGCAAACTTGCTGATCATACCAACAGTGCCCTCTTCCAGATCATTTATGTATATTATAAATGGCAGTGGCTCCAGCACTGATCCCTGGGGAACACCCACTGGGCACCTTTCTCCATTTCGAGAAACTCCCTTCAACTATTACTCTCTGTCTCCTGTTGCTCAGCCAGTTCTTCATCCACCTGCTAGAACACCCTGCACACCATGTGACTTCACTTTCTCTATTAGTCTACCACGGGGAATATTGACATACTGCTCTAGAAAACTCTCCTGGACGCTTCTTACAAATTCTGCCCCATCCAGACCTCTGACACTAAGTGTATCCCAGTCAGTCAATGTTGGGAAAATTAAAATCTCCCATCACCACTACCCTATTGCCTCTACATCTTTCCATAATCTGTTTACCTATATGTTCTTCGACCTCATGCTCACTGTTGGGAGGCCTCTAATACGGCCCCAACTGCACCATTCTTATTTCTCAGCTCCACCCATAATGCCTCACTACTCAAGACCTCCTCAGTGTGCTCCTTTAGCCCAGCCGTGCTATCGACCCTGACCAACAATGCAACGCCACCCTCCCCCCTCCCAATTATAAGTTAAGCCCTTACCTTCCCAGCAACCTCCTGGTCTCCAACGTCACCTCCACCCTGTCTCCTGGACAAGAGAAAGGACCTCGAGGCTGGACATCAAGGCAGTTTGAGAGAAACAGGCAGATGGTGCGGGAGTCCCCTGGGGTCCTGCTCCCACATCCATTTCCAGTTTGGAATGTGAGAAGGTGTACAGACAGATCTCGGCCTCTGGTGTCACAGACAGCCTGACTCTGACTCTGAGGGGTGGGGGGAGGAGAAAGGGGGGGTAATACTGATCAGGGATTCACACGTTATAGGGATAGAGCATAGAACACAGGCCCTTCAGCCCTCAATGTTACACCAATCTGAAGCCTATCTCACCTACACTACTCCATTCTCACCCAGATGTTTATCCAATGCCAATTTAAATGCCCTTAAAGGTGGTGAGTCTCTTACAGTTGCAGGCAGGCTGTTCCATGAATAGATAGGAGTCTCTGTGACCACAGACATGACTCCCTGCTGGGAGAAAGGGAGGTCTGCAGATGTTGGAGATCAGAGTCGAGAGAGTGGTGCTGGAAAAGCGCAGCAGGTCAGGCAGCATCCGAGGAGCAGGAGAGTCGGTGTTTCAGGCAAAAGCTATTCCCATTGACAGGTTTTTGTCCAAAACATTGACTCTCCAGCTCCAGAACTCGGAGCATAGAGCCGGTGAATGTGTGGCTGAAGGGTTGGTACAGGAGGGAGGGTTTTACATTCCTGCGTCACATTTCTTTGACAACGGGATAGTCTCCATCTGATCCAGAATGGGACCAATGTCCTTAGGGCAGGAATGCTGGTTGGGAGGAGTTTAACCTGGTTCAGTAGAGGGAGGAGACACTGGGTCAGCTCAATCATGACAGAGTCAAGCTCAGGAAAGGAACCAAAGCAAAGGGATTTCAATCAGGCTGAGATGGTGAGGAGTACGTTCAGGCGGGATAACATCGACTTTAATGTCTGGAGTATGATGGGAGTTAAGTGCACAGGTTAACACGTGGATCTGCAATGTTGTATTCAGAGAGACACTGTGAGCAATTTAACATCCCAGAGTACTGGACCTTTAGGAAGGAAAGGGCAGGGTGTAAAAGTGATGGGGAGGTTGTATGAGCAATCTGAGAGTCAGTTACTGCAGTAAGGAGCGATGATATTTCAGAACAAGGCTTTGTGTGTCACCTGTAGAAATGAGAAGGATGAAGTCACACTGTTGGGTGTGTACGATCAGCCCCTTAACACTCAATGAGAAATAGAGGAACACATCTGCCCACACCTCACTGAGGTGTGTAAGAACAATGATGGGGTAATTACAGTGAGCGCTTTAATCTCCCCCAACATGAATTTGGAGAGTTAAGGGATAAAAGGTTCAAAGGGGACAAATTTCTTGAAATTATTACATGAGAGCATTTTCATATCAACACGTGCCCCAGCCGAAACACTACCCTCCTCCCACCAATCACCAGGAAACTACCAGTGCCCTCATTCAGGCCAGCGTTGGTAACTGAGAGCAATACTCCCTAACCCCAGAACAGCAGAGCTGTTTGAGATGGAGATACCCACAGGTAACCTTCTCACCCACAGGGTGGTGCGTGTGTGGAATGAGCTGCCAGAGGGAGTGGTGGAGGCTGGTACAATGACAGCATTTATAGGGCACCTGGATGGGTATGTGAATAGGAAGGGTTTGGGGAGAGATGGACCGGGTGCTGGCAGGTGGGATGAGGTCAGATTGAGATGTCTGGTCAGTGTGGATGAGTTTCCATGCTCTGTAATGGGAATGCTCCTATAATGTATGGACATCCTGGACAATGAAACCAGACAGAGGAGTTTGAGGTGGCAGTGGGAGAGCTTTTATTGACAGTGACCGCAACACTGTATGTTTTAAATTTGTATTGGTTTTGATGGAGAGAGGCAGACTTTATTAAAATAAGGCAAGATCTGCCCCCAGATGGACTGGGAACAGCTGCTGGGGAGTAAATCTATAACAGAGCAGTGGGATAGTGATAAGAGGGAGCTGATAGCCTTGTGGAATTATCACTAGACTTTAATCCGGAGATAATGTCCCGGGATCCTGGGCTGGGATCCTGCCCATCGCAGTTAGTGGGATTTGAACTCAATACAAATCAAAGTGGAATTAGGAGTTTGATGATGACCAGGAATCCATTATCGACTGTTGGTGAAAACCCCACCTGGGTCACTAATGTCCCTTAGGGAAGGGTTTGGCCTACACGTGACTCCAGACCCACAGCAATGGGGTTGACGTTTAACTGCCCTCTGGGTAATTAGGGATGGGTAATAAACGCTGGGCCTAACCAGAGATACCCTCATCCTGTGAATGAATGAACAAAAAGTGTTAAGAAAGGTACTGAAGGAGTCCAGACCTTTCGGATGAAATGTTAGGATCATTAAACCCTGAGAATCCGTGGCTGCCGAGTCCCACAAAGGAAAGAACATCAGAACCAGGAGCAGGAGGAGGCTGTTCGGCCCTTCGAGCCTGTTCCACCATTTAATAAGATCATGGCTGACCTTTTCACAGTCTCAGAACCATCTCCCGCTCTCTCATCATGACCTTTAACTCCTCTGTGTCTCAAACAAGTATCTACCTTAGCTTTAAAAGTGATCAGTGAAGTAACATCAACTCCTTCCCTGGGCAGCAAATCCCATCGATTAACCGCCCCCTGGGTGGAGAGGTTCCTCCTCAGACCAGCCCTAACCCTGCTCCCTCTAACCCCGAGACCATGCCCTCTTGTCCTAGTCTCACCCGCCAGTGGAAACATCCTCTCTACTTCTATTTTATCAATCCCCTTCGGAATGATCTGTTTCAATCAGATCCCCCCTCGTTCTACTAAATTAGAATCAATATAATCCCAATCTCCTCAGTCTCTCCTCATGAGCCAACCCCCTCCACCCCAGAATCACCCCAGTGACCCTCCTCTGCAGCCCCATCCAGAGCCAGTCCGTCCTTCCTCAGGTAAGGAGACCAAACCTGTCCACAGTACTCCAGGGGTGGCCTCACCAGCGCCCTGTACAGCAGCAATATAACATAGAACATAGAACATAGAAGGATACAGCACAGTACAGGCCCTTCGGCCCTCGATGTTGCGCCGACCGAATCCTACCTAACCTATACTAGCCCAATAACTTCCAAATGCCTATCCAATGCCCGCTTAAATGACCATAAAGAAGGAGAGTTCACCACTGATACGGGCAGGGCATTCCATGAACTCACAACCCGCTGTGTGAAGAATCTACCCCTAACATCTGTCCTATACCTACCACCCTTAATTTAAAGCTATGTCCCCTAGTAACACCTGACTCCATTAGCGGTAAAAGGTTCTTAGTATCTACCCTATCTAAACCCCTAATGATCTTATACACTTCTATCAGATCTCCCCTAAACCTTCTCTTCTCCAATGAGAAAACCTCCCTGCTTTTAATCTCAACCCCTTCAGCAATGAAGGATAATATTCCATGTACCTTCTTAATTCCCTGTTGTACCTGCAGACCAATCTCCTGTGACTCATGTACAAGGTCACCCAGCTCCCTCTGCACAGCAACATGCTGCAACTTTCACCATTCAAATCATAATCTGTTTCGCTGTTATCCCGACCAAAATGGATGGCTTCACATTTACTAACACTGTATTCCACCTGCCAGCCCTTTGCCCACCCACCCAATGTATCTGTGTTCCTCTGAAATTTCACAGCCCGCTGCACACTTTGCTCTGCCTCTCATCTTAGTGTCTTCGGCAAATACACATGGTCCCCAACTCCAAATCATCCAGATGACTTGTAAATAATGGTGGTCCCAACACGGATCACTGAGGGACACCATTAGTCACTGATCACCAGCCAGAATAGCACTCATTTATCCTCACTGTTTCCTGTCAGTCAGCCAATCCTCTCCCCACACGGATACTCTACCCCGAACACCACACATCCTTACCTTACACAGCAGCCTCACGGGCAGCACCTTGTCAAAGGCCTTTCAGAAATCCTGGTACACCACATCCACTGGGTCCCCGTTGTCCACCGTGTTCGTAATGTCTTCATAGAATTCCAAAAGATTTGTGAAGCAGGACCTGCCCTTTATGAACCCACACTGCGTCTGTGTAATGGGACAATTTTATATCGAGAGGTCCTGCTATTTCTCCCTTGATAATAGACTCAAGTATCTTCCCCACTACAGGAGTTAAGCTAACTGGTCTATAATTCCCTTGTTTTTGTCTACCTACCTTTTTAAACACTGGTGCCACATTTGCTGTTTTCCAGTCTGCTGGGACCGCCCCAGAATCCAGCGAATTTTGGAAAATGACTGTCAGACCACCCACTATTTCTCCTGCAGTCTCTTGTAGTGCCCTGGGATGCACTCCACAGAGCCATGGGACGTACCTATCCTTCACTCCATTAACTCGCCCAACACCAGCTCTGTCGTAGTAATAATTGTTTCCTGATCCTCACCGGCCTTCCTCTCTCCATCGCTTATAAACGTTATTAGTATCCTCCACTGTGAGACCGATACAGAATACCTGCCCAATACCTCGGCCATTTCCTCATATCCCATTACTAACGGCTCCTTCTCATCCTCTAAGGGACCGATGTCTACCTTAGTCACTCTGCCATTTTATATACTGATAGAAACCTCTGCTGTCTGTCTTTATATTCTGTGCTAGGTTTTTCTCATCCTCTCTTCCCCACTCTGTCTGCCTTCCCTTTCACTTTGATGGCCTGCCCTATTTCCTTCCACACCCTCATGGCACTTTGAAAAATGTCTTTGATGGTCCCCCACTGCCCATTAACTAACACCCCATAAAGTCTGTGTGTCCAGTCTCCTTCAGCCAGCTCCTCCCTCACTCGAACACAGTCCCCCTTAGTCCAGCACAGGACCCTGGGATTGGATTTTATCTTCACATTATCCAGACGGTGATCACTCCTTCCAAGAGGATCCCTGACTTTGAGATCATTAATTATTGCTGTTACACAGGGCCAGATCTGGGACAGCTTGTTCTCTCAGTGGTACCATTACACGCTGTTCAAGGAAACTATCACAGAGACACTCAACGCACTCTTCCTCAAGGCTCCCCTGTCCAAGCTGCTTCAACCAAGCCGCATGTCGGTTAAAATCCCCCTGATAACAGCCGTACCATTTTTCCAGGCAGGAGTTATTTCCTTGGTTATTGCCTGTCCCGATCAGTGACTTTCTCTTCCTGGAATTCCTCATCTCCACCCAAATGGATTTGACCCTCATGCTCCATCGAACCGAGACCATCTCTCAGCACCAACCGGAATATCTGAGCTACACCCACCTCCCTGAGCTTCCTGTCTGCCTCAAACGTAAACCCTCCCGCACACACGGTAACCTGCTGCCTGCCTTTTCAGTTACCATCACATCTCCCATCGTTTCCTTTTCCCTTCCCCACCCCCCCCGCAAAAGGAAAGGCTTTTAACACGTACAAGGGGGGGGGTCAAGCAATGTTGGCTCCATTGGAGTACATAAAATGTCAGGGTGGGGTGGGGGGGATGATGGGAGCACAAAGAGGGGGTGTGAGAAAATGCTGGCAGGCAAGATGAGGGGGAATCCCACTACATTCGACAGGGAGAGCACAGGGAAGAGAACATCCAGGGAAAGGTCAGGGTCCGTTCCCCCAGGGACCGAGGGGAGATCTGTCCGTGGGGAATGATTCCTAATTATTTCCCTTCTGCCTTTACTCAGGAGGAGGAGGGAGCAGGTCCAGGCAGATGGACGGTAACGTTCTTGAGCAGATTGACAGAGGGAGGGAGGAGGGAGTGAAGGGTTTGTTGGATTGAAAACAGGACAAACCCCCAGGTCTGTCTGCGTTGTATCCCAGGCTGCAGTGGGAGGTGAGGGGGGGAATGACCGGAGCCCTGACCCAGGTGTTTATCCCATCTCTGGCCGCAGGGAGGTGCCCGAGGACTGGAGAATAACCAACATGGCTCCATTGTGGGAAAGATAGACCAGGAGCAACCAACCAGGGAGTCTCCCATCAGGGATAGGGAACCGATTGGAGAAAATAGTGAGGGAGAGAGGTCATCTCCATTTGGAGAGGCAATATCTGACCAGGGATGGTCAGGAGGAGTTCCTGTCTATCAGACCTGCTGGACCTTTCCGAGGAGGTGCCGGGTTATAGATGAAGGTAGTGCCGTTGATGTGGTTTCTCTGGGTTTTACCAAGGCCTTAGACAAAGTGCCATTTGGGAAACTGGTAAAGAAGGTCAAAGTTCACGGGATCCATGGGACTTGGTCAGATGGATCCAAACTGGTTTTAGTGAGAGGGGGCAGAGTGTGATGGCAGGAAGCTGTGTGTGTGAGAGACCGGTGCTCGGTGTGGGTTGGTGTCCCACAGGGATCAGTGCGGGGCCCCTTCTCGTTGGGAATATTCATTAACAATGGGGATGAGAATGGGAAGGGGGAGCTGAGAGGTCATGTTCTGGGTGGGGGTTACAGAGGTCGGGAGGTTGACAGGGAGGAGGAAGGTGTCAGATGATTGGTCAGATGGACAGACCAATGGCAGATGGGATTTAATCCTCGATCCCCCAAGATTCCATGATGGGGAGCCACAGTCCCCTGGGTCAGAGGAGATTCATGCTCTCTGGGGGAAGGGGGACCTCTCCTGATCCCAGTCAGAAACGGCCAGGCACCTCCCCTGACTCTGGGGGGAGGGGGTGGGGGGGCTGTGGACCCAGGGAAACAGTCTCAGTGTCTCCCCCACCAGGCCCCTTCACAGTCTGCAGGCTCCATCCGTCAGCGCCAGTGAACACCCCTCCCCCTCCCCCCCCACTGGAACCAGCCCCCACTGGAGGGGAGAGCGAGAGAGCCCCAACCCCAGGGAACACCTTCCCTTGGGAACCATTTATCCCTTCATTAAATAGAGCAGGGTCCGTTCCCCCAGGGACCGAGGGGAGATCTGTCTGTGGGGAATGATTCCTAATTATTTCCCTTCTGCCTTTACTCAGGAGGAGGAGGGAGCAGGTCCAGGCAGATGGACGGTAACGTTCTTGAGCAGATTGACAGAGGGAGGGAGGAGGGAGTGAAGGGTTTGTTGGATTGAAAACAGGACAAACCCCCAGGTCTGTCTGCGTTGTATCCCAGGCTGCAGTGGGAGGTGAGGGGGGGAATGACCGGAGCCCTGACCCAAACTTCCAGGCAGCAGATCCCACACCCCACACACACACACATATACTCACACCCACACCCACAGACACACACACACCCACACACACACATACACACCACCCCCCCTACACACGCACCAACTGCTCACTGTCTGAACGTAGCATTATCTACACACCCCACACACACTCACACACACCACACCCCCACACATATACTCACACACACACCCACACACACAATCCACACACACAGACACACACACACAGACACACACCTTCCCACACACACATACACTCACACCCACACACACCTCCCCCCCCACACACACACCTCCCCCCCCACACACACACACACTCACCCACACATATACAATCATACATACACACCTACTCACAGACCCACATACACACTCACACACAAGCCACACACACCCAAACACACTCACACACACACATACACACCCACATTCTCACCCACACATATACAGTCATACATACACACCTACTCACAGACCCACAACACAGACCCACATACACATAGACCCACATACACACCCACACACATACACACCCACACATATACTGTCATACATACACACCTAACCACAGACCCACTTACATACCCACATACATACACACCCACACTCTCACCCACACATATACTATCATACATACACACCTACTCACAGACACACATACACACCCACACTCTCACCCACACATATACTGTCATACATACACACCCACTCACAGACCCACATACACACCCACGCACATACACACCCACGCACATACACACACACGCACATATACTGTCATACATACACACCTACTCACAGACCCACCTACACACCCACACACATACACACCCACACTCCCACCCACACATATACTGTCATACATACACACCCACTCACAGACCCACATACACACCCACACATGTACACACCCACACTCTCAGCCACATATATACTGTCATACATACACACCCACTCACACACATACACACGCAAACACGTACACACCCACACTCTCAGCCACATATATACTGTCATACATACACACCTACTCACAGACACACATACACACCCACACATATACTGTCATACATACACACCTACTCACAGACACACATACACACCCACACATACACTGTCATACATACACACGGACACATATACACACCCACACACATACACACCCACACACATACACACCCACACATTTACAGTCATACATACACACCCACTCACAGACCCACATACACACCCACACATGTACACACCCACACTCTCAGCCACATATATACTGTCATACATACACACCCACTCACACACATACACACGCAAACACGTACACACCCACACTCTCAGCCACATATATACTGTCATACATACACACCTACTCACAGACACACATACACACCCACACATATACTGTCATACATACACACCTACTCACAGACCCACATACACACCCACACACATACACACCCACACATTTACAGTCATACATACACACCCACTCACAGACCCACATACACACCCACACACTCACCCACACATATACTGTCATACATACACACCCACTCACAGACCCACATACACACCCACACACACATATACTGTCATACATACACACCCACACACAGACCCACATACACACCCACACTCTCACTCACACACATACTGTCATACATACACACCTACTCACAGACACACATACACACATACCCACCCACACACGTACACACCCACACTGTCACCCACATATATACTGTCATACATACACACCTACTCACAGACACACATACACACCCACACATATACACACCCACACATTTACAGTCATACATACACACCCACTCACAGACCCACATACACACCTACTCACAGACCCACATACACGCCCACACACTTACACACCCACACTCTCACCCACACATATACCGTCATACATACACACCCACTCACAGACCCACATACACACCCACACTCCCACACACACATATACTGTCATACATACACCCCTACTCACAGACCCACAAACACACAGACCCACATACACATAGACACACATACACACCCACACTCCCACCCACACATATACTGTCATACATACACACCCACTCACAAATCCACATACACACCCACACACATACACACAGACCCACATACACACCCACATATATACTGTCATACATACACACCCACACACATACACACCCACACTCTCACCCACACATATACTGTCATACATACACACCTACTCACAGACCCACAACACAGACCCACATACACATAGACACACATACACACCCACACTCCCACCCACACATATACTGTCATACATACACACCCACTCACAAATCCACATACACACCCACACACAGACCCACATACACACCCACACTCTCACCCACATATATACTGTCATACATACACACCCACACACATACACACCCACACTCTCACCAACACATATACTGATGAAGGGCTTATGCTTGAAACGTCGAATTCTCTATTCCTGAGATGCTGCCTGGCCTGCTGTGCTTTAACCAGCAACACATTTGCAACACATATACTGTCATACATACACACCTACTCACAGACCCACATACACACCCACACACATAAACACACACACTCCCATGCACACATATACTGTCATACATACACACCTACTCACAGACCCACATACACACCCACACATATACTGTCATACATACACACCTACTCACAGACACACATACACATATACTGTCATACATGCACACCTACTCACAGACCCACATACACACAGACCCACATACACACAGATACACATACACACCCACACACATACACACCCACACATATACTGTCATACATACACACCTAACCACAGACCCACATACACGCCCACACACTTACACACCCACACATATACTGTCATACATACACACCCACTCACAGACACATATATACCGTCATACATACACACCCACTCACAGACACACATACACACGTACACACCCACACTCTCAGCCACATATATACCGTCATACATACACACCTACTCACAGACACACATACACACCCACACATATACTGTCATACATACACACGGACACATATACACACATACACACCCACACATTTACAGAAATACATACACACCCACTCACAGACCCACATACACACCCACACACTCACCCACACATATACTGTCATACATGCACACCTACTCACAGACCCACACACATACACACCCACACTCTCACCCACACATATACTGTCATACATATACACACACTTACAGACCCACAAACACACCCACCCATGCATATACTGTCATACATACACACCCACTCACACACATACACACCCACACTCTCACCCACACATATACTGTCATACATACACACCTACTCACAGACCCACATACACACCCACACACATACACACCCACACTCCCACCCACACATATACTGTCATACATACACACCCACTCACAGACCCACATACACGCCCACACACATACACACCCACACATATACTGTCATACATACACACCCACTCACAGACACACATACACACCCACACACATACACACCCACACATATACTGTCATACATACACACCCACACACAGACCCACACACGTACACACCCACACTCTCACCCACACATATACTGTCATACATACACACCCACACACAGACCCACATACACACCCACACACGTACACACCCACAGATTGCAGAGGTATGAAAACTGTTTTATATCAAAGAGAGTAGCTGATGGTTTATTGTAATTGTGTGAACATACACACACGTGTAAACATTAACATTGGAAGAAATTATAGATAAGGCAGGAATTGGATCAGGTTTAGCAAGAGAACAGTCCCTTCTGAAAGAGACGATGGGGTGGGGATGGAGGGTCAGGCCGTGACCCCGGGCAGTGACCCCAGACAGTGGGCACTGACCCTGGTCAGTGACCCCAGGCAGTGGGCAGTGACCCTGATCAGTGACTCCGGGCAGTGGGCAGTGACCCCGGGCAGTGGGCAGTGACCCTGGTCAGTGACCCCGGGCTGTGGGCAGTGACCCCGGGCAGTGGGCAGTGACCCCGGTCAGTGACCCCGGGCTGTGGGCAGTGACCCTGGTCAGTGGGCAGTGACCCCGGTCAGTGACCCCGGGCTGTGGGCAGTGACCCCGGGCAGTGACCCCGGGCTGTGGGCAGTGACCCCGGTCAGTGACCCCGGGCAGTGGGCAGTGACCCTGGTCAGTGACCCTGGGCTGTGGGCAGTGACCCCGGACAGAAGGCAGTGACCCTGGTCAGTGGCCTCGGACAGTGAGCAGTGACCCAGGTCAGTGGGCAGTGATCTCGGACAGTGATCCCGGACAATGGACAGTGACCCTGGTCAGTGACCCTGGGCAGCGGGCAGTGACCCCGGACAGTAGGCAGTGACCCTGGTCAGTGACCCTGGTCAGTGACCCCGGCAGTGGGCAGTGACCCTGGCAGTAGGCAGTGACCCCGGGCAGTGGGCAGTGACCCTGGTCAGTGACCTCAGACAGTGGGCAGTGACCCCGGGCAATGGGCAGTGACCCTGGTCAGTAACCTCGGACAGTGACCCCAAGCAGTGGGCAGTGACCCCGGGCAGTGACCCAGGAGAGTGACCCCGGGCAGTGACCCGGGCAGTGACCCCGGGCAGTGACTCCGGAGAGTGACCCCAGGCAGTGACCTCGGGCAGTGAACCCAGACAGTAGGCAGTGACCCTGGTTAGTGACCCTAGACAGTGGACAGTGACCCCGGACAGTGACATCGGACAGTGACCTCGGGCAGTGACCCCAGGGAGTGACCTCGGACAGTGACCCCAGACAGTGGACAGTGACCCCAGATAGTGACCCCAAGCAGTGACACCGGACAGTGACTCCGGACAGTGACCCCAGACAGTGGACAGTGACCCCAGACAGTGACCCCAAGCAGTGACACCGGACAGTGACCCCGGACAGTGACCCCAGGCAGTGGACAGTGACCCCGGACAGTGACCCCAGACAGTGACCCCGGACAGTGACCCTGGACAGTGACCCCGGGCAGTGACCTTGGACAGTGGTCAGTGACCCTGGGCAGTGACCCCGGACAGTGAACCCGGACAGTGGCCCCGGACAGTGACACTGGACAGTGACCCCGGTCAGTGACCCTGGACAGTGACCCCGGACAGTCACACTGGACAGTGACCCCGGTCAGTGACCCGGGACAGTGACCCCGGACAGTCACACTGGACAGTGACCCCGGTCAGTGACCCCGGACAGTGACCTTGGACAGTGGTCAGTGACACCGGGCAGTGACCCCAGGCAGTGACACTGGACAGTGACACCGGACAGTGACCCCGGTCAGTGACCCCGGACAGTGACCCCGGACAGTGACCCCGGTCAGTGACACCGGGCAGTGACCCCGGACAGTGACCCCGGACAGTGACCCCGGACAGTGACCCCGGACAGTGAACCCGGACAGTGACCCCGGACAGTGAACCCGGTCAGTGACCCCGGACAGTGACCCCGGACAGTGACCCCGGACAGTGAACCCGGACAGTGAACCCGGACAGTGACCCCGGACAGTGACGCCGGACAGTGACCCCGGTCAGTGACACCGGACAGTGACCCCGGACAGTGACCCCAGGCAGTGACCCCGGACAGTGACCCCGGTCAGTGATCCCGGACAGTGACCCTGGGCAGTGACCCCGGACAGTGACCCCGGGCAGTGACCCCGCACAGTGAGCCCGGACAGTGACCTTGGACAGTGACACTGGACGGTGACCCCGGTCAGTGACACTGGACAGTGACCCCGGACAGTGACCCCGGACAGTGACCCCAGACAGTGACCTTGGACAGTGGTCAGTGACACCGGGCAGTGACTCCAGGCAGTGACCCCGGACAGAGACCCCGGGCCGTGGACAGTGACCTACGACAGTGACCTCGGACAGTGACCCTGGGCAGTGACCCCGGACAGCGACCCCGGGCAGTGGACAGTGACCTATGACAGTGACCTCGGACAGTGACCCTGGGCAGTGGACAGTGACCTACGACAGTGACCCTGGGCAGTGACCCCAGGCAGTGACTCCTGGACAGTGACCCCGGACAGTGACCCCGGTCAGTGACCCCATACAGTGACCCCGGACAGTGACCCCTGGACAGTGACCCCATACAGTGACCCCGGGCAGTGACTCCGGGCAGTGACTCCGGGCAGTGACCCCTGGACAGTGACCCCATACAGTGACCCCGGACAGTGACCCCGGTCAGTGACCCCATACAGTGACTCCGGGCAGTGACCCCTGGACAGTGACCCCGGGCAGTGACCCCGACCAGTGACCCTGACCAGTGACCCTGGACAGTGACCCCGGCCAGTGACACCGGACAGTGACCCCGGCCAGTGACCCCAGGCAGTGACCCCGGGCAGTGATCCCGGGCAGTGACCCCGGACAGTGACCCCTGGACAGTGACACCAGACAGTGACCCCAGTCAGTGACCCCATACAGTGACCCCGGGCAGTGACCCCTGGACAGTGACCCCGGCCAGTGACCCCGGGCAGTGACACCGGACAGTGACCCCGGCCAGTGACCCCAGGCAGTGACCCCGGGCAGTGATCCCGGGCAGTGACACCGGACAGTGACCCCGGCCAGTGACCCCGGGCAGTGATCCCGGGCAGTGACACCGGACAGTGACCCCGGCCAGTGACCCCAGGCAGTGACCCCGGGCAGTGATCCCGGGCAGTGACCCCGGACAGTGACCCCTGGACAGTGACACCAGACAGTGACCCCAGTCAGTGACCCCATACAGTGACCCCGGGCAGTGACCCCGGTCAGTGGGCTGTGCCCAGGACAATGGGTCGTGTCCGGGGACGGTGAGATTGTTCTCGTGCTTGTCATTAACTATCTCCTTGTGCTGTTGATAATGTCGATTACTGGGGGAAGGTTCTGGAAGGAAAGGGGAATTGTAGTTACAGGTTTCGGTGAACAGTTGATCGGTCGCAGTGAGGCACACGCGGTGTGAGTCAGTCGGTTAACAGGCGATTGAGGTGTACAGTGTGTGAGGTCTGAGGTTAATAAATCAGGGATCATTGAGAACAGAACTCCAGTTCCGCACATGGACTCAATCCGTTGTCCAGGCCTCAGGAGACCATGGCCCTGAAAATGACTTCAGCAAAATGTATAGCCCTTAACTTGCAGCTGGTGGAAATGCATGGAACATTCTAGAGCACACTCTGTTCTGACACACTCTCTCCATCATCGCCGGTCAGC
This sequence comes from Hemiscyllium ocellatum, assembly GCF_020745735.1. Taxonomy (NCBI): domain Eukaryota; kingdom Metazoa; phylum Chordata; class Chondrichthyes; order Orectolobiformes; family Hemiscylliidae; genus Hemiscyllium; species Hemiscyllium ocellatum. The sequence continues at coordinate 1,353,870 of NC_083401.1, read as the reverse complement.
TGGGAGCTGCTGGGAGCCTGACCATTCAGTGTGTAAATGGGAGGGACGAGCTCAGGGGTTCAAACTCTCTAAGAGCGAGTGGTGGAGCTGGATCTCCAGAAGTTCCACTTTCTCCGGAGCCTCTGTTTCTGCAGGAGTTCCTGTTCACGTTGGCGTTCTCTCAGTGCTCGGTGATAACGATCCTCAGCCTTTAGGTACCAGACTGGGGGCCAGCGGCACTTCTCAAAGTGCTGCTGCTTATCTACCAACACAAGAATGAGAACAGGCATGAAGCAGCAGGGGTGAAGATACAACTCACAAACTTTATACAACACCAAGCAACCAGCAAACTGTCTCCTCAACACAGTCACAGATTGGAGGGCACTCTCAGAACCCACATTCACCCCAAAGTATAGTTCCAAAGTCGGGATGTCTTGCTGCAGTTATACAGGGCCTTGGGGAGAGCACAGCTGGAGGGTGGTGTGCAGGGTTGGTCTCCCCTAGCTATGAGAGGACAGACCCGCCAGAGAGGGAGTGCAGGGGAGGGTCACTAGACTGATACTGAGGATGGGAGAAAGTGAGGACTGCAGATGTTGGAGATCAGAGTCAAGGTTAGAGTGGTGCTGGAAAAGCACAGCAGGTCAGGCAGCATCCGAGGAGCAGGAAAATCAACATTTCGAGCAGAGGCTCTTCATCATCACTTGAAGAGCTCATGCCTGAAACGTCGATTCTCCTGCTCCTCGGACACTGCCTGACTGGCTGCGCTTTTCCAGCACCACACCTTTTGACGCTGAGGATGGCAGGACTGACCTATGAGGAGCAATTGGTTCAACTGGCCCTGATTTGTGAAGTATGATTTAAATTCTGTAACCGGGCTGGACAGACACAACACTGGGAGGGTGTTCCCCCGTTGGGGAGAGAGGGTGACAAGTCTCAGATCCAGGGAAGCCCATTTCACACTGAGATGAGGAGGACAAGTTCCTGAATAAATTCAAGGCAGAGATTAATCAATTCTTTTAGAAGCATCAAGGGGTATGCAGAGAATGGGAGATTACCATGTTAAGATGTTAAGATAAAAGGTGAGTCATTATCATATTGAATGGCAGAGCTAGCTCAGAGGGCTGAATGCTCCTAGTTTCTGTGTTTCATTCTGTTAGTAACCCACTGGGTAATTAATTCGATGAATTCTTCAATGATTCTTGTCCTTATCTCCTTACAGTCAGAAAGTGGTTTTGTTCTTTATGTCAACCCTGGTAATTACAGACCAGTCAGCCTCACTTCGGCTGTGGGTAAAATGGTGGAAAAGGACTAGAACAGACAGGATTTATAATCATCGAGAAAGGAATAACATGATTAGGGATAGTCAGCACGGTTTTGTGAAGTGGAGGCCGTGCCTCACAAACCTTACTGAGTTCTATGAGAAGGTGACCAAACAGATGAGAGTAAACCGGTTGATGTGATGTATATGGATTTCAGCAAGGCATTCGATAAGGTTCCCCACAGTGGGCTATTGTACAAAATGCAGAGGAATGGGATTGTGGGAGATGTAGCAGTTTGGATCAGTAATGGGCTTGCTGAAAGAAGACAGAGGGTAGTGGTTGATGGGCAATGTTCATCCTGGTGTCCAGTTACCAGTGGTGTACCACAAGGGTCAGTGTTGGGTCCACTGCTGTTTGTCATTTTTATAAACGACCTGGATGAGGGCGTGGAAGGGTGGGTTAGTAAATTTGCAGACGACACTAAGGTCGGAAGAGTTGTGGATAGTGACGTAGGATGTTGTAGGTTACAGAGAGACATAGATAAGCTGCAGAGCTGGGCTGAGAGGTGGCAAATGGAGTTTAATGCAGACAAGTGTGAGGTGATTCACTTTGGTCGGAGTAACCGGAATGCAGAGTACTGGGCTAATGGTAAGATTCTGGGTAGTGTAGATGAGCAGAGAGGTCTCGGTGTCCAGGTACACAGATCCCTGAAAGTTGCCACCCAGACTGACAGGGTTGTTAAGAAGGCATACAGTGTTTTAGCTTTTATTAATAGAGGGATTGAGTTCTGGAACCATGAGGTTATGCTGCAGCTGTACAAAACTCTGGTGCGGCCGCACTTGGAGTATTGTGTACAGTTCTGGTCACCGCATTATAGGAAGGATGTGGAAGCTTTGGAAAGGGTGCAGAGGAGATTTACTGGGATGTTGCCTGGTATGGAGGGAAGGTCTTACGAGGAAAGGCTGAGGGACTTGAGGCTGTTTTCGTTAGAGAGAAGAAGGTTGAGAGGTGACTTAATAGAGACATACAAGATAATCAGAGGGTTAGATAGGGTGGGCAGGGAGAGCCTTTTTCCAAGTATGGGGACGGTGAGCACGGGGGGGCATAGCTTTAAATTGAGGGGTGATAGATATAGGACAGATGTCAGAGGTAGTTTCTTTACTCAGAGAGTAGTGAGGTTATTGTATGTCCTGCCTGCAACGGTAGTAGATTCACTGACTTTAAGGGCATTTAAATGGTCATTGGATAAACATATGGATGATAATGGGATAGTGTAGGTGGGATGGGCTTCAGAATGGTTCCATAAGTCGGTGTGACATCGAGGGCCGAAGGGCCGGTACTGCGCTGGAATGGTCTATTCTATTCATGGTGTTTCCTTGTCATTCTCCTTAAGGGGGAGGGGGAGCAGCCCCAGATCGTGGTCCACGTTGGCACCAACGACATAGGTAGGAAGAGGGGTGAGGATGTCAGACAGGCTTTCAGGGAGCTAGGTTGGAAGCTCAGAGTTAGAACGAACAGAGTTGTAGTCTCTGGTTTGTTACCCGTGCCACGTGATAGAGAGTCGAGGAACAGGGAGAGAGAGCAGTTAAATGCGTGGCTACAGGGATGGTGCAGGAGGGAGGGATTCCGGTTTCTGGACAACTGGGGTTCTTTCTGGGAAGGTGGGACCTCTATAAACAGGATGGTCTCCACCTGAACCTGAGGGGCACCAGTATCCTTGGGGGGAGGTTTGCTAGTGCTCTTTGGGAGGGGTTAAACTAACTCTGCAGGGGCATGGGAACCTGGACTGTAGCTTTATGGAACAGGACCTTGAGTGTAGGGAGGTTAGGAACAAGGCATCGATCTCAAAGGAGGGTGCCTGTAAACAGGAAGGTGGCTTGAAGTGTGTATACTTCAATGCCAGATGTATAAGAAATAAGGTAGGTGAACTTGCAGTGTGGGTTGGTACCTGGGACTTCGATGTTGTGGCCATTACAGAGACGTGGGTAGAACAGGGACAGGAATGGCTGTTGCAGGTTCCAGGGTTTAAATGTTTTAGCAGGGTCAGAGATGGGGGTAAAAGAGGGGGAGGTGTGGCATTGCTTGTCAAGGATAGTATTACAGCGGTGGAAAGGACGATGGATGAAGACTTGCCATCTGAGGTAGTTTGGGCTGAGGTTAGAAATAGGAAAGGTGAGGTCACCCTGTTAGGAGTTTTCTACAGGCCTCCTAATAGTCCGAGAGAAGTAGAGGAAAGTATTGCGAGGATGATTCAGGAGAAGAGTGAAAGTAGCAGGGTGGTTGTTATGGGGGACTTTAACTTCCCAGATATTGACTGGGAAAGCTGTAGCTCGAGTTTGTTAGATGGGTCAGTGTTTGTCCAATGTGTGCAGGAGGGTTTCCTGACACAATATGTAGACAGGCCAACAAGAGGTGAGGCTATACTGGATTTGGTTCTAGGTAATGAACCAGGCCAGGTGTTAGACTTGGAGGTAGGTGAGCACTTCGGGGACAGTGACCACAACTCGGTGACTTTTACTCTAGTGATGGAGAGGGATAAGTGTGCACTGCAGGGCAAGAGTTATAGCTGGGAGCAGGGAAATTATGATGCGGTGAGGCATGACTTAGGATGTGTGGATTGGAAAAGTAGGCTTCAAGGGAAGGGTGCAATCGATATGTGGAGGTTGTTCAAGGAGCAACTATTGGGTGTCCTTGATAAGTATGTACCTGTCAGGCAGGGAGGAAAGGGTCGTGTGAGGGAGCTGTGGTTTAATAAGGAATTGGAATCCCTTGTTAAAGGGAAGAGGGCGGCTTATGTAAAGATGAGGCGTGAAGGTTCAGTTGGGGTGATTGAGAGTTATAAGGTAGCCAGGAAGGATCTAAAGAGAGAGCTAAGAGCAGCAAGAAGGGGACATGAAAAGTCCTTGGTTGGTAGGATTAGGGAAAACCCAAAGGCTTTCTATAGGTATGTCAGGAATAAAAGGATGACTAGGGTAGGTATCGGTCCAGTCAAGGATAGTAGTGGGAAGTTGCATGTGGAGGCTGAAGAAATTGGGGAGACACTGAATGAATACTTTTTGTCAGTATTCACTCAGGAACGGGACATTGTTGCTGATGTGAATATTGAGTCACAATTAATTAGAATGGATGGCTTTGCAATATGTAGGGAAGAGGTGTTAGAAATTCTGGAAAGGGTGAAAATAGATAAGTCCCCTGGGCCTGATGGCATTTATCCTAGGATCCTCTGGGAAGCAAGGGAGGAGATAGCGGAGCCATTGGCCTTGATTTTTATGTCCTCATTGTCTACAGGAATAGTGCCAGAAGACTGGAGGATAGCAAATGTGGTTCCCTTGTTCAAGAAGGGGAGTAGGGATAACCCTAGTAACTATAGGCCAGTGAGTCTCACTTCTGTTGTGGGCAAAGTCTTAGAGAGAATTGTAAGGGATAGGATTTATGAACATCTGGATAGGAATAATGTGATCAAGGATAGTCAGCATGGTTTTGTGAAGGGCAGGTCGTGCCTCACAAACCTTATTGAATTCTTTGAGAAGGTGACTAAGGAGGTGGATGAGGGTAAAGTGATAGATGTGGTGTATATGGATTTTAGCAAGGCGTTCGATAAGGTTACCCATGGTAGGCAAAAAATACGAAGGTATGGCATTGAGGGTGAGTTAGAGGTTTGGATTAGGAATTGGCTGGCTGGAAGGAGACAGAGGGTAGTAGTTGATGGTAAAGGTTCATCTTGGAGTGCAGTTACCAGCGGTGTTCCGCAAGGATCTGTTTTGGGACCATTGCTGTTTGTCATTTTTATAAATGACCTGGAGGAGGGGCTAGAAGGTTGGGTGAGCAAGTTTGTGGATGATACGAAAGTCGGTGGAGTTGTTGACAGTGAGGAAGGATGTGGCAGGTTACAGAGGGATATAGATAAGTTGCAGAGCTGGGCAGAAAGGTGGCAAATGGAGTTCAATGTAGCTAAGTGTGAAGTCATTCACTTTGGTAAGAGTAACAAGAAGATGGATTACTGGGCTAATGGTCGGATACTTGGTAGTGTGGATGAGCAGAGGGATCTTGGTGTCCATGTACACAGATCTCTGAAAGTTGCCACCCAGGTAAATAGTGCTGTGAAGAAGGCACATGGTGTACTGGGCTTTATTGGGAGAGGAATTGAGTTCCGGAGTCCTGAGGTCATGTTGCAGTTGTATAAGACTCTGGTGCGGCCTCATCTGGAGTATTGTGTGCAGTTTTGGTCACCATACTATAGGAAGGATGTGGAGGCATTGGAACGAGTGCAGAGGAGGTTTACCAGGATGTTGCCTGGCATGGTAGGAAGATCGTATGAGGAAAGGCTGAGGCACTTGGGCCTGTTCTCATTGGAGAAAAGAAGGTTTAGGGGTGACTTGATAGAGGTGTACAAGATGATTAGGGGTTTAGATAGGGTAGACACTGAGAACCTTTTTCCGCTAATGGAGTCAGCTGTTACTAGGGGACACAGCTTTAAATTAAGGGGTGGTAGGTATAGGACAGATGTTAGGGGTAGATTCTTTACTCAGCGGGTTGTGAGTTCATGGAATGCCCTGCCAGTAGCAGTGGTGAACTCTCCCTCTTTATGGTAATTAAAACGGGCATTGGATAGGCATATGGAGGATAGTGGGCTAGTGTAGGTTAGGTAGGCTTGGATCGGCGCAACATCGAGGGCCAAAGGGCCTGTACTGCGCTGTATTTTTCTATGTTCTAGATATCGAGGCCAAAGGCTCTGCTATCTCCTCCCTAGCTTCCCAGAGAATCCTCGGATAAATCCCATCCGGCCCAGGGGACTTGTCTCCTTTCACTCCTTCTAGAATTGATAACACCTGTGTGTAACTAACCTTGATCCTTTCTAGTCTAATATCTCGTACCTCATTCCTCTCCTCTACAATATTCTCCTTTTCCTGAGTGAAAACCGATGAGAAATGTTCGTTTAGCACCTCTCCAATCTCCACAGGGTCTACACTCAACTTCCCACTTCTGTCTTTGACTGGCCCTATTCCTACCCTTGTCACCCTTTAATTCCTCATCATTCCCAGTCATTTTTCCTGGTCATTCCCATTGTACCAGTCACGGAATTTCCTGGTTATTCCCGCTGTCCCAGTCACGGAGTTCCCTGGTTATTCCCGCTGTCCCAGTCACGGAGTTTCCTGATCTTGTAGCCGACGGATTCTCCCTTCGATGATTGTTTGGAAGACGGGTGGAGAATGTCACGAATGTGCTCGTCTCCTGAAGGTCATTTCGGAACGGTCTGGTCATCTCCGCTGCCCCGAGTGCCAGGTGATGGACCTTGAGGGTGACCAGAGTGCATCCGACAGGAAGGATACTACAGAAACACTCTCCTGTTCCTGTTTGGAGAGTGAAGTGACTGAGACAAACTCCATGTGCCTGAGGGCGAGCTGGAAGCTGTGTGCTTCCTGACCACAGCATCGTCTCCCTGTCAGGTCTTACTGCCCACTTCGGCAGGAGGAACATTCAACCACCCTCACCTCGAGGGGGGCGGGGGGGGGGGGGGTGGGTGGGGAATGGGGGGGGTGGTACATGGGGAAGGGTGGGGGAGGGGGGTGGTTCATGAGGAAGGGTGGAGAAGGGGGCGGTGGTACATGGGGAAGGGTGGGTGAGTGGGGGAGGGGGTTGAGGGGTGGTACATGGGGAAGGGTGGGGGAGTGGGTGGTACATGCGGAAGGGTGGGGGAGGGGGTGGTACATGGGGAAGGGTGGGTGAGTGGGGGTGGTACATGGGGAAGGGTGGGTGAGTGGGGGTGGTGGGTGGGGGAGGGGTGTGAAGGAGGGGTAGTACATGGGGAAGAGTGGGGGCTGGGAGGTGGCACATAGGAAATGGTGGGTGAGGGGGTGGTACACGGGGAAGGGTGGGTGAGTGGAGGTGGTGGTTGGGTGAGAGGGAGTGGTGGTACATGGGGAAGGATGGGGAGGGGGGAATGGTACATTGAGAAGGGTGGGGGAGGGAGGGGTGGTCACATGGGGAAGGGTGGGTGAGGGGTCGTGGTACATGGGGAAGGGTGGGGGAGGGGGGATGGTACATTGGGAAGGGTGGGGGAGGGAGGGGTGGTCACATGGGGAAGGGTGGGTGAGGGGTCGTGGTACATGGGGAAGGGTGGGTGAGAGAGGGGTGGTACATGGGGAAGGGTGGGGGAGGGGGTACGGTACATGGGGAAGGGTGGGTGAGAGAGGGGTGGTACATGGGGAAGGGTGGGTGAGGGCGTGGTACATGGGGAGGGGTGGGGGAGTGGGGGTGGTACATGGGGAATGGTGGGTGGGGGAGGGGGGAACATGGGGAAGGATGGGTGAGGGGGGAAGGTACATGGGGAAGGGTGGGGGAGGGGGGTGGAACATGGAGGGAGGGGTGGTTCATGGGGAAGGATGGGTGGGGGAGGGGTGGTTCATGGGGAAGGTTGGGGGAATTGGAGATGGTACATGGGGAAGGATGGGTGAGGGAGGGTGGTACATGGGAAAGGGTGGGGGAGGGGGGATGGTACATGGGGAAGGGTGGGTGAGGGAGGCTGGTACATGGGGAAGGGTGGGGGAGGGGGGATGGTACATGGGGAAGGGTGGGTGAGGGAGGGTGGTACATGGGGAAGGGTGGGGGAGGGGGGATGGTACATGGGGAAGGGTGGGTGAGGGAGGGTGGTACATGGGGAAGGGTGGGGGAGGGGGGATGGTACATGGGGAAGGGTGGGGGAATTGGGGATGGTACATGGGGAAGTGTGGGGGAGGGCTTGGGAGCCTCCTGTGAAGTGCTTCTGTGATGTTTCCTCCGGCATTTATAGTGGTTTGTCTCTGCCGCTCCCGGGTGTCAGTTCCAGCTGTCCGCTGCAGTGGTCGGTATATTGGGTCCAGGTCGATGTGCTTATTGATAGAATCTGGGGATGGGTGCCATGCCTCTAGGAATTCCCTGGCTGTTCTCTGTTTGGCTTGCCCTATAATAGTAGTGCTGTCCCAGTCGAATTCATGTTGCTTATCATCTGAGTGTGTGGCTACTAAGGATAGCTGGTCGTGTCGTTTCATGATGGTAACACCACTGAATATCAGGAGGTGGTTTGTCTATTAGCTATGTGTCATAGCCTGGTATTTGTGTGGCACGAATGTTACCTGCCTCTTGTCAGCCCATGGTTAACTGTCTGGTTACTGTCCAGATCTTGATGTATTTGAACACGGAAAGGTTCAGTATCTGAGGAGTGGTGACTGGTGGTGAACATTGTGTAATTATCGGTGAACATGCCCCACTTCTGACCTTCTGACGGAGGGTCGGTCATTATGAAGCAGCTGAAGATGGTTGGGCCTGGGACACTACCCTGAGGGACTCCTGCAGAGATGTCCTGGAGCTGAGATGACAGACCCTCCACAACCACAACCACCTTCCTGTGTGTCAGGAATGACTCTAACCAGCAGAGAGTCTGCTCCCTGACACCCAGTGAGCCCAGTTTTGCCACACTCCGTCAAATGCAGCTTTGATGTTAAGGGCTGTCCCTCTCCCCTCCCTCTCCCCTCCCCTCCCTCTCCCCTCCCTCTCCCCTCCCCTCCCCTCTGGAATCCAGCTCTTTTGTCCATGTTTGACCCGAGGCTGGAATGAGGTCAGGAGCTGAGTGACCCTGGGGGACCCCAAACTAGGGGTCACTGAGCAGGTTATTGCTGCTTGATAGCTCTGTTCCTGACCCCGTCCATCACGTTACTGAGGATGGAGAGGAGACTGATGGGGCAGGAATTGGCCGGGTTAGATTGTCCCGCTTTTTATGCAATTTCCCACATTACTGGGTATTGTCAGGATTTCAGATTTGATAATAATTTAATGAACACTTTTTGGGACTGAATTCTAATTTCATCTTTGATCAGCTGACTTTAAATTTCACCTGCCCATTCGATGCAGAGTATCTATTTTCTGGGTTATTAGCCCAGTGACATTCCCCATCGCCCCCTCAGATTGGGATCTGTAGGATGTGGAATCGACTTGAGGGAACTTTGGTGATTTTAGCTGAAGAGGAAGATTGAGCAGTGTTACGGTCAGATGGAGGCACATGGAAACTGAGAGCCTCCTCACAGAGAGAGGTGATACAAACAGGGAAACTGAGAGCCTCCTCACAGAGAGAGGTGATACAAACAGGGAAACTGAGAGCCTCCTCACTTAGAGAGGCGATACAAACAGGGAAACTGAGAGCCTCCTCACAGAGAGAGGTGATACAAACAGGACGGGTTCAATGGCTCAAACAGTTCTGGGATTCTGTGAGCAACGTTAACCTTTAGTCGGATGTGTTTGTGGTGGTTTTCGGTGGTCTGCACGTTTTCTGGACTCTGGAGATGGGCATCAGGCAGCCAAACCCCAACCCAAAGCCAATCCTTGCTCTACCTGGAGACATGTGTCTCATCTCCTTCGGGAACTTGCGGCAGATGTTGTTGTAGTTTGTACAGATATGATGGAGACACCAGTCAGCAAGCTGTCGGGCACTGTGCAACTAAAACAAAACAATGTGAGTGAAAAGCTTGAACAATGAAGCCAAGACAGAAGAGTCAGCCCATGCTTGAAATGTTAACTCTGTGTCTCTCTCCACAGATGCTGCCAAACCTGCTGAGTTTCTCCAGCATTCTCTGTTTTTATTTCAAATTTCCAGCATCCCGAGAAATTGGCTTTAATGATCCAGACTCCGACAGCTGGTATAAACAGTACACCTACGGGATCCGGGCAGTATCCAGACAGGATACAAATAATATAGAGATGATATACTGACACTATATAGACAGCATACAGATAGTATATTGATGGTATACACAATAATACTGACAGGATAAAAATGGTATACTGATAGTATGATATAAAATACACCGATGGTATACAGTGTACCAACAGTATATAGACAGTATATCTGACAGAATACACACAGTATACAGATGGTATACTGACAGTATCTAGACAGGATACAGACAGTCTACTAACAGTTTATGGACAGTATACAGACAGTATACAGACAGTATATGGGTGGTATACTGACGATATACAGACAGTGTATACATGGTATATTGACGATATACAGACAGTATATGGATGATATACTGACGATATACAGACAGTATATGGACAGTATACTGATGATATACAGACAGTATATAGATGGTATGCCCCCTCTATTCCTGAGATGCTGCCTGGCCTGCTGTGCTTTGACCAGCAACACATTTGCAGCTGTGATCTCCAGCATCTGCAGACCTCATCTTTTACTCGATGATATACAGACAATGTATAGATGTATACTGACGATATACAGACAGTATATGGGTGGTATACTGACAATATACAGACGGTATATGGATGGTGTACTGACGATATACAGACAGTATATAGATGGTATATGGATGATATACAGACAGTATATGGACAGTATACTGACGATATACAGACAGTATATAGATGGTATACTGACAATATACAGACAGTATATGGATGGTATATGGATGATATACAGACAGTATATGGACAGTATACTGACGATATACAGACAGTGTATAGATGGTATACTGACAATATACAGACAGTATATGGATGATATACTGACGATATACAGACAGTATATGGACAGTATACTGACGATATACAGACAGTATATAGATGGTATACTGATGATATACAGACAATGTACAGATGTAAACTGACGATATACAGACAGTATATGGGTGGTATACTGACGACGTACAGACGGTATATGGATGGTATATAGACAATATACAGACAGTGTATAGATGGTATACTGACGATATACAGACAGTATATGGATGGTATACTGATGATATACAGACAGTATATGGATGGTATATGGATTATATACAGACAGTATATGGATGGTATATGGATTATATACAGACAGTATATGGACAGTATACTGATGATATACAGACAGTATATAAATGATATACTGACAATATACAGACAGTATATGGATGATATACTGATGATATACAGACAATATATAGATGGTATACTGACAATATACAGACAGTATATAGATGGTATACGGACGATATACAGACAGTATATGGATGATATACTGACGATATACAGACAATATATAGATGGTATACTGACAATATACAGACAGTATATAGATGGTATACGGACGATATACAGACAGTATATGGACGATATACTGACGATATACAGACAATATATGGATGGTATACTGATGATATACAGACAGTATATGGATGGTGTACCGATAGTATATAGACAACATATAGGCTGTATGCAGACAGTAGATAGACAGCATACAGACATTATACAGAAAGTATATACATGGTATACTGACAGTATATGGATGGTATACTGACAGTATAGAGACAGTATATAGTTGGTATACTGACAGTACATGGATGGTATACTGACAGTATATGGACGAACTACAAACAGTATATAGATGATATACAGACAATATACAAACAGTATATAGATGATATACTGATAATATACATACAGTATATAGATTTTATACTGACATATGGATAGTATACTGATGGTATACTGACAGTATACAGGTGGTATACTGACAGTATATGGATGATATACTGACAGTGTACAGACAGTATATGGATGGTATACTGACAATGTACAGACAGTATATAGATGGTATACTGACAGTATATGGATAGTATACTGACAGTATACAGACGGTATATAGATGGTATACTGACAATATACAGACAGTATATGGATGGTATACTGACAGTATATAGATGGTATACTGACAATATACAGACAGTATATAGACGGTGTACCGATAGTATATAGACAACATATAGGCTGTATGCAGACAGTAGATAGACAGCATACAGACATTATACAGTCAGTATATACATGGTATACTGACAGTACATGGATGGTATACTGACAGTATATGGACCAACTACAAACAGTATATAGATGATATACAGACAATATACAGACAGTATATAGATGTATACTGACAGTATATAGATGGTATACTGACAATATACAAACAGTATATAGATGATATACTGATAATATACATACAGTATATAGATTTTATACTGACATATGGATAGTATACTGATGGTATACTGACAGTATACAGGTGGTATACTGACAGTATATGGGTGATATACTGACAGTGTACAGACAGTATATGGATAGTATACTGACAGTAAACAGACGGTATACTGACAATATACAGACAGTATATGGATGGTATACTGACAGTATACTGACGATATACAGATGATTTGTAAACATCGCTGCCCTATGGTTCTAGTGTAACACCCTGAGTCCTGCATTTTAACGTTATTCCTCGATTAAGCAGCATTCAATCAAAACTTTAACTAATAGCTGGACATGGGAACTTTATTATGAACTTTTTCAAAGTACAGGTCGGCACTGGCAAATGCACAATACAATCGCAATAAGAACAGAAAGTGCTGGGGAACGTCAGCCGATCAGACAGAGTCTGTGGAGAGAGAACCAAAGATAGGATTTCAGCTCAATGACTTTTTGTCAGAAATGGGAAATGTTCAAAATGTAATGTTAGAATAAAGGGAAGGTTTGTGATTTAATCGAGGGAGGGAGGGTAAGGGGACAAAAGGGACTCAGGCAAGTAAATAAACAACTGGTTCACAGCATGTAGCAGAATCAATCACCAAACCAAAAACTAACAGCACAAGAAGACAAGAGATAAAATGGAAACCATTCAAAGGAGGGGAAGGAAACCGAGTGGAGACAGATGGCAATCACAGTCTGAAACGGTTATATTTGATGTGGAGTACAGGTAGAGATAAGGTGTGGATGAGTCCGGGTGACAAGTTCAAAATACACTCTGGGTCCATTTCTCACTGTCCAGGAGTCAGCCATAAATCAGCTAATCCCACATTTGGTAATCTCAGGATCGCAGAACATAAGAAATAAACACATTCCGTTTGAGGATAAGCAGAGAGGGTCAAAGGTTCGAGGGTTAAAGAAAGGGAATGGTCAGGGTATGCTGGTTAAAGTGAGCTGAGAAACGTGTTTCAGGGATAAGTCAGCAGAAATGGACTGGGATACATTTAGGGAGATATTTCAGGATACTCAGCAAAGATATATTCCAGTAAGGAAGTAAAATTTGAGGGGACGAATACAGCAAGTGTAGCTAACTAGAGAATGTAGAGAATGTACAACACTGCAACTGTTGGTGGCATGTTAGATAGTTGGACAGAATAGAAAGCACAGCAAAAGTGATTCACAGATACACAGAATATCAGGGCAGGAACAGCCCTTTTCACCCATCAAACCTTCTCTCTCACTGAATATGACCATGGCCGATTATCTCAGTCAGTACCTCCTTCCTGCTTCCTCCCCATATATCCTTGGAGTTGTTCCGAAGAACTGTACCTACATCCGTACTGAAAATCCTCAAGGTTTTAGCCTCAACAGTTTCCTGTGATAGTGTGTTCCAGTTTCGCCACCCTCTGGGTGAAGAGGTTTCTCCTCATCTCAGCCCGAAATGACCCACCCTGTATCTTTAGATACTGACCCCTGGTTCTGGACTCCTAGGTCATCCATAACACCATCAGACACAGGAGCAGAATGAGGCCACTCAGCCCATCAGGTCTGCTCTGCTGTTCAATCATGGCTGATAGGTTTGTTAACCCCATTCTCCTGCCTTCTCCCCCATCGCCCTTGATCCCCATACTCATCAGGAACCTCTCTAACTTTACCTTAAATACACTCAATGACCTGCCCTCTGCATCAATGAGTCCCACAGATTCCACACACCCCCCCTGGCTGGAGAAATTCCTCCTCCTCTCCGTCCCTTCACCCGGAGGCTGTGCCCTTGGGTCCGAGTCTCTTGTTCAGATGGAAACCCCTTTTCCACACCACCCACATTATCCGGGCCCCTCCAGATTCTGTATTCAAACAGATCACCCCATATCCTCCTAAACTCCATTGAAAACACACCCAGAGTCCTCAACTGACAAGCCCTTCACTCCCAGGATCATTGCTGTGAACATCCTCTGGACCCTCTCCAGTGCCAGAACATCCTTCCTTAGATATGGGGTTGAAAACAGCTCACAATATTGACCAGAGCCTTATACTGCCTCAGCAGCCCATCCCGATGTTGTACCACTTGTATCCTGGCACTTTCAAAATGAATGCTAACATTCCTAACTGCCAAGAGGACCTGGATGTTGACCTTTCTCGAATCCTGAAATAGAACTCCCAAATCCCTTTGTGCTGCAGATTTCCGAAGGCTTTTTCCACTTAGAATATAGTCTGTGGTTTTATTTGTCCAACAAAGTGCAGAACCTGATATTTTCCTACATAGTATTCCACCAGTGACTATTCTGCCCATCACCCAGACTGGACATGTCCTTCTACAGCTTCACTGCTTGGTCAACATGACCTGGCCCTCTCCCTATCTTAGGGACATCGAGAATATCCTTCCTGATGTATTTTGGTCTCCCTGAAGGCCACGTTCATTCCTCAAAACTCAAGGGAATATGGAGCAGAGAACAGGACAGCACGTGGTCCGAGCGGATTCAGTCACTTTTTGTAGTTGAATTCTAACACCCTGGAATCAGCACGGGACACCCTCGCTGCTCCCCCTCCGGAACAGCGGGACACCCTCGCCACACTCCCTCCGGAACAGCGGGACACCCTCCCTGCTCCCCCTCCGGAACAGCGGGAAACCCTCGCTGCTCCCCCTCCGGAACAGCGGGAAACCCTCGCTGCACTCCCTCCGGAACAGCGGGAAACCCTCCCTGCTCCCCCTCCGGAACAGCGGGAAACCCTCCCTGCTCCCCCTCCGGAACAGCGGGACACCCTCGCCGCACTCCCTCCGGAACAGCGGGACACCCTCGCCGCACTCCCTCCGGAACAGCGGGACACCCTCCCTGCTCCCCCTCCGGAACAGCGGGACACCCTCGCTGCTCCCCCTCCGGAACAGCGGGAAACCCTCGCCGCACTCCCTCCGGAACAGCGGGACACCCTCGCTGCTCCCCCTCCGGAACAGCGGGACACCCTCGCTGCACTCCCTCCGGAACAGCGGGAAACCCTCGCTGCTCCCCCTCCGGAACAGCGGGAAACCCTCGCCGCACTCCCTCCGGAACAGCGGGACACCCTCGCTGCTCCCCCTCCGGAACAGCGGGAAACCCTCGCCGCACTCCCTCCGGAACAGCGGGAAACCCTCCCTGCTCCCCCTCCGGAACAGCGGGAAACCCTCGCCGCACTCCCTCCGGAACAGCGGGAAACCCTCGCCGCACTCCCTCCGGAACAAGAGCATCCTTCCTCAGAAAAGGTGACCAAAACTACACGTAATGTTTCTGGTGTGGTTTTACAGAAACCTGGTATATTGCCATAAAATATCCTTCTACTCAAACACAAGCTCAAACTACACCCCGTCAAAGACAGACTCGGAGGATCCCCAGATAAACACAGGCTCAACCTACACCCAGATAAACACAGTCTCGAACTACACCACCAAACACAGGCTCACTGACGCCCAACTATCAGTGAACCGACAGGGATCAAATTCCCATTCCCCCTCCAGCCCCTTCCCAGGGAATGAAAACAGCAAGTCTCCCACCCACGCAGGAACAGTCTGGAATACTTCTGGAGCAGATACAGATTGTTCCCCCGAAATCTCAGCCCGTGTGTCACCGCGTTGTTGAACATACCTGGGCCTTGTCCAGGTACTGTAAGACTAAACCATCAATGTCAGTTCCCTGCCTGGAAATCTGTACCAGTTCCTCCACTGCAGACTTCTCTAGAAGGGCAAAAATAGAAACAGCAGTCAGTAAGATCCCAGGGGAAACGTTTCACAGCCTGAAAACAAAACCACCTGGTATTGTGTCAAGAGCTTGTGTAACAGGAATCCCATCAGAGCTTCCAGCAGCTGCTGGGAACTGCGCTCACACACACATCAAGACCAGCAGCACCATCAGGGAAACACAACAGCAGCAAATCACAGGAACACGGCAACATGGGAACACACACAATCAGGGAATCAGGGAAACATGGAATCACAGGGACATGGAAACACAGGGAACATGGAAACACAGGGACATGGAATCAGAGTAACATGGAAACACAGGGACGTGGAAACGCAGGGACGTGGAAACGCAGGGAACGTGGAAACACAGGGAACGTGGAAACACAGGGAACATGGAAACACAGGGACGTGGAAACGCAGGGACGTGGAAACGCAGGGAACGTGGAAACGCAGGGAACGTGGAAACACAGGGAACGTGGAAACACAGGAACATGGAAACACAGGGACGTGGAAACGCAGGGAACGTGGAAACACAGGAACGTGGAAACGCAGGGAACGTGGAAACACAGGGACGTGGAAACACAGGGAACGTGGAAACACAGGAACATGGAAACACAGGGACGTGGAAACGCAGGGAACGTGGAAACACAGGAACGTGGAAACGCAGGGACGTGGAAACGCAGGGACGTGGAAACGCAGGGACGTGGAAACGCAGGGAACGTGGAAACACAGGGACGTGGAAACACAGGGAACGTGGAAACACAGGGAACGTGGAAACACAGGGACGTGGAAACACAGGGAACGTGGAAACACAGGAACATGGAAACACAGGAACATGGAAACACAGGGAACGTGGAAACACAGGAACATGGAAACGCAGGGAACGTGGAAACACAGGGAACGTGGAAACGCAGGGACGTGGAAACGCAGGGACATGGAAACACAGGGACATGGAAACACAGGGAACGTGGAAACACAGGGAACGTGGAAACGCAGGGAACGTGGAAACACAGGAATAGACAGGTGGGGAGAGAGCAGCGAGATGCAGTGGTTCGGATTGGTATTGATGACGAGGACAGGGAGATGTGGTTCTGTAAAGAGAGTCACAAAGTTAATCAGATGGAAACAGATCCTTTGTCCACCTCCTCTGTGTCGACCAGACATCCTAATCTGACATGTGTCCCGAATCCTTTCCATTCTGCCATCCCGATGGGTTTTCAGTGTTTCCTCTGGCAGCTCAGTCCATATCCTGGTCACGTTTCTCAGCAGCAGTGGGAGTGAGGACCAAGGAGCTGATGGGATGGTAAATCACTGATTTAAACACTGACCTTGTGAATAGGCAGCGTTCACACTGAGCAGGAGCAGGTCATGGCACTGCTGGGGGAGTGAGGTGATATATGTGGGTGGTTGTGTTCCCCGAAACACTACTCGAGTCGTGTCTCCCACCCACCATCCTCCTCCAACCAAACAAAAAAAGGACCTGTGCACCAGATTGGTAAGGTAATGAGTTTAGTTTTTTATTCCTTATTTTTCAACAGTCTCTTTGGGAATTTCGAACAGTGGGAATGGAGTTTAGGGCGGTGGAATATTCCTCCTGCAGAATGTGGGATGTAAGGGTCACCACTAGTGTCCCTGCTGACTACATCTGCGGGAAATGCACTCAACTCCAGCTCCTCGAAAACAGAGTTAGGGAACTGCAGCTGGAGCTGGATGAACTTCGAATCATTTGGGAGGCAGAGGGGGTTATTGAGAGGAGTTACAGGGAGGTAATCACTCCTCAGGTACAAGAAAAAGGCAGATGGGTTACAGTCAGGGGACGGAAAGGGAACCGGCAGGCAGTGCAGGGATCCCCGGTGGCCATTCCCCTCAATAATGAATATATCGTGTTGGATTCTGTTGTTGGAGAAGACCGAGCAGGGAAAGCCGTAGCGGCCAGGTCTCTGGAACGGAGCCTGGCTCTGTGACTCAGAAGGGCGGGGGGGGGGGGATAGAAAATCGCTCGTGGTAGCTGCACGAGTTTGAGGAATGGACAGGAGGGCTGTGGTCACAAACAGGACTCCCAGGAGGTATGTAGCCTCCCAGGTGCCAGGGTCCGGGATGTCTCTGATCGAGTCTACAAGATCCTGAAGGAGGTGGGGGAGCAGCCCGAAGTCGTGGTGCACATTGGCACCAATGACACAGCTAGGAAAGGGATGAGGACCTAAAATGGGATTTCAGGGAGTTAGGTTGGAAGGTAAACAGCAGGATGAGCAGAGTAGTAATCTCAGGATTACTACCGGTACCACGTGCTAGCGAGGCGAGGAACAGGCAGTGAGTGCAGCTAAACACGTGGCTACAGGGCTGGTGCAGGAGGGAGGGTTCAGATACGTAGACCATTGGGGTACATTCTGGGGAAGGTGGGTCCCAGACAGGAAGGGCAGGTTACACCTGAACTGGGGGGTACCAATGTCCTGGCTGGGAGATTGTGAGGGCACTTCAGGAGGGTTTAAACTCGGTTGGCAGGGAGACGGGAATCAAAGCTACAGACCAGAGAGGATACTTGCTGAATGGTAGAAATAAAATGCAGAGAGTCTGTCAGGAAGGATAGGGCAAAGGGATGGGTTAAAGTATCTCTGTGTCAATGCAAGGGGTGTCAGGTATAAGAGTGATGAACCTAGAGCATGGATCAATGATGTTGTGGCCATAACAGAGACATGGGTCTCTCTGGGACAGGAATGGTTGCTGGATGTTCCAGGGTTTAAAAAGAACTGAGAGGTGCAGGGAGGTGGTAAAAGAGGAGGGGGGGTTAGCATTGTTAATTAGAGAGGGTATCACAACTGCAGAATGGGAGGTTGTTGAGGAGGGTTGGTCGATTGAGTCGGTCTGGGTGGAAGTCAGTAACAGGAAGGGAGCAGTCACTTTATTTAGTGTTTTCTATTGACCCCCAATAGCAGAAGGGAGGAGGTGACATAGGGTTAAGGTAAATATGGCCTCGCCCCTCAATTTACTATCATCCATGTGCTTGTCCAACAGTCGCTTAAATGTCCCTAATGTCTGACAATATTCCCACCACAGGCAGTGTATCCCATGCACCCCCCCCACCACCACTCTGTGTAAAGAACCCACCTCTGACATCTCCCCTAAACCCTCCTCCAATCACATTAACATTGTGACCCCTCGTGACAGCCCTTTCCACCCTGGGGAACAGCCTCTGGCTATCCCCTCTATCTGTGCCTCTCGTTACCTTGTACACCTCTACCGAGTCACCTCTCTTCCTTCACTCCAATGGGAAATAACTCCCTCAACCTTCCTCCATCAGACACACCCTCCAGTCCAGGCAGCATCCTGGGAAATCTCCTCTGCACTCTCTCTAAAGCTTCCACATCCTTCCTACAATGAGGTAACCAGAACGGGACACAATATTCCAAGTGTGGTCTACCCAGGGACTTGTAGAGCTGCAGCAAAACCTCGCGGCTCTTAAACTCAATCCCCCTGTTAATGAAAGCCAAAATACCACATGCCTTCTTAACAACCCTATCCACTTGGGTGGCAACTTTGAGGGATCTATGGATGTGGACTCCAAGATCCCTCTATTCCCCCACACTGCTAAGAATCCTGTCTTTAACCCTGTATTCAGCATTTAAATTCGACCTTCCAAAATGAATCACTTTGCATTTATCCAGTTTGAATCCTTCTGGCACTTCTCAGCCCAGCTCTGAATCCTGTCAATGTCTTATTGTAACCTGCAACTACCCTCGACACTAACTACAACACCATGTGTCATCGGCAAACTGACTAACCCATCCTTGCATTTCTTCATCCAGGTCATTTATAAAATCTATAAAGAGCAGAGGCCCAAGAACAGATCCCTGTGGGATATCACTGGTCAGCAACCTCCAAGCGGAATACTTTCCATCCACTCCCACTTACTGTCTTCTTTCGGCCAGCCAATTCTGTATCCAGACAGCCAGATTTCCCAGTATCCCACACCTCCTAACCTTCTGAATGGACTTACCATGGGCTTAAATGCCTTACTGCAGTTCATATACACCACATCCACTGCCTGACCTTCGGCAACTTGTCTAATCACATCCTCAAAGAACTCCATAAGGCTTGTGAGGCATGACCTGCCCCTCACAAATCCATGCTGGCTATCTTTAATCAAACTATGTTTTTCCAAATAGTCATAAATCCTATCTTTCAGAACCCTTTCCAGCACCTTGCTTACCACAGAAGTGAGCCTGACCGGTCTGTAATTCCCAGGGATTTCCCAATTCCCTTTCTTGAACAGAGGAACAACATTCACCTCCCTCCAATTATCCGATACTACTCCCGTGGAGAGTGAGGATGTAAAGATCCTTGCCAGAGGTTCAGCAATCCCATTCCTCCCTTCCCACAGTACCCTTGGATATCTCTGGTCTGGCCCTGGGGACTTATCCATCTTGATGCTTCCCAGAATTCCCAGCACATCCACTTCCTCAATATCAATCTGTTCCAGCCCATTGACCCAGTCCCCGATGATCTCACTGACAACAAGGTCCCTCTCTCTAGTCAATCCCGAAGCTCAAATCTCATTTAGGGCCTTCCGACCCCAGGCACAGGTTCCCTCCACTATCCCTGACCAGCCCTACCCTCTCTCTGATCATTCTCTTATTCCTCACATACCCAGAGAACGCCTTTGGGTTTTCCCTAATCCTTCCGACCAGGGCTTTCTCATGCCCCCTCCTAACTCTCCTCAGTCCATTCTTGGGTTCTTTCTTAGCCTCCCTAAAGCTGTGCCAGATCCTTGCTTCCTCAACCTTACGTAATGCTCCTTCTTCCTCTTGGTGAGAAGCTCCTCTGCTCCTGTCATCCAAGGCTCCTTCACCTTACCGTTCCTTGCCTGTCTCAGTGGGACAACGTTATCCAACATTCCCAACAAGGACTTCATAAACAGCCGACACATTTCTGTTGGTGCATTTCCCCGAGGGGCGGGGAATGGAATGGTCACCTCACAATCTGCCAAAAGTAACTCAGACAAGCATTTCAAATGTCATCATGTTCCAAGGGATGGACCTTGTGCTAGTTACTGGGACTAGTATAGATGGGCTGAAGGGACTGTTTGCTGACCTGTGCAGAGTGTGTAATGAGGAGTCTGTGTTCACTGAGTCAGTATTTACCTGTCAGTGCGACAAGGTCACACAGACACAGACGATCTGCAAGTGCGATCAGTTCCATCGTATCCGCCTGGTGGTTCACTCCCAGCCGGCCAGTGTATAGGAAATCCAGAACCACTCGCAGGCAGCTACTGCTGCACCCAGGAATGGGGACCTGACACAGGAGATAAGAACCATCATTATCCCCTACCCCATAATAAACAGCAGTATGACAGCATCCACCTCCTTCACACAGTCACCCACTCCTAACTCAGCTACCCCACCACCCCACCACCCCCAAACATATCCCCATTCCTTCACTGTCACCTGACCACATGCCTGGATTACCCTCCCTCAGGCACTGTGGATCCACCTGCAGTCCATGTGCTCAGAGGTGACCCACAGTGTCCTTGATTAGATTAGACTTACAGTGTCCTCTGGGAGGGAAGTCCGGGATTAGGACCCAGTGACAGTGAGGGAATGGTGATATATTTCCAAGTCAGGATGGTGAGGGGCTTGGAGGGGAACTTGCAGGGGGTGGGGTTCCCATTTTCTCTCGAGGTGGAAGTGGCAGGTGCTGCCTGAGCAGAACCTCTCCAGTCTCCTCTCGAACAGCTGTATGGTTTGGATACTGTTGGGTGAGTTGGGGAGGACAGATTCTCAGGGGAAAACAGACCTTTGGCCCCACAACCGGCTCTGCCAGAAAGCAGAAGTGAATGATAGTGACAGGGGACTCTCTTGTCAGGGGCACAGACAGGCAGCTGTGAGCGAGTGTGTCACCTCCCCTGTACCAGGTTCAAGGATGTCTCAGAGTGTTGCAGCCAGGATATTGGTCCCAATGACACAGGGAGAGAGAGGGATGAGGTGCTGAACAGGGAGTTAGACAGGAGGTTAAAAAAATCCGGACCTTGACACGGTACTAACTCTGCATTAGTGACAAGCCACCTGCTAGTGAGAGTAGGAACAGGACCGAGGGGCTGGTGAAGTGGACACGGATGCAGACTTTTGTATCATTGGAATCTCTCCTGGGAGAGAGTGAGGAGTGCAGATGCGGGAGATCAGAGTCGAGAGAGTGTTGCTGGAAAAGCACAGCAGGTCAGGGAGCATCCGAGGAGCAGGAGAGTCGGTGTTTCAGGCAGGATTCCTGATGAAGGGTCTCTGCCCAAAATGTTGATTCCCTTGCTTCTCGGAATGCTGCCTGATCTCTTCTGGGGCAAAGGGACAGGTTGTATCTGAACTGGGGGGGGGGCCCGATATTGTGGGGTGGGGAGATTAGCTAGAGCTAATGTACAGGGCGGCACGGTGGTACAGTGGTTAGCACTGCTGCCTCACAGCGCCAGAGACCCGGGTTCAATTACCGACTCAAGCGACTGACTGTGTGGAGTTTGCACGTTCTCCCGTGTCTGTGTGGGTTTCCTCCGGGTGCTCCGGTTTCCTCCCACAGTCCAAAGATGTGCGGGTCAGGTGAATTGGCCATGCTAAATTGCCTGTAGTGTTGCGCTTCGGCGGGTCAGTGTGGACTTGTTGGGCCGAAGGGCCTGTTTCCACACTGTAAGTAATCTAATCTAATCTAATCGATAAGCTAGTACAGAAGTTAGATGGAGTGACATTCTTGATCTCAGCAGTATTTAGAGACGATATTCCTGAGGGTTTGTTCACTGACTATCTGGGGAGTGCTGAGCTACCTTGCTAGCATTGTACAACAGGTTATACAGCAGCTGAGGAGCAGGAGAGACTATGTTTCAGATTAGGACCTTCATCAGGTGATCTCTCCTCCTCGGCTGCTGCCTGACCTACTATACGTTTTCCAGTGCTATACTTCCAATGAGAACAGACCCAAGTCCCTCAGCCTTTCCTCACAAGACCTTCCCTCCAGACCAGGCAACATCCTGGTAAATCTCCTCTGCACCTTTTCCAATGCTTCCACATCCTTCCCAAAATATAGCGACCTGAACTGTACACAGTACTTCAGCGTTTTGTATAGTTGCAGCATGATATTGCGGCTCCGGAACTCAATCCCTCTACGAATGAAACCCAACAGCCTTCTTAACAGCACTATCCACCTGGGTGGCAACTTTCAGGGATCTATGTACATGGGACTCCAAGATCCCTCTGCACATCCACACTACCAATAATCTTTCCATCGACCCAGTACTCTGCCTTCCTGTTATTCTTCCCAAAGTGCATCACCTCACATTTAGCTGCATTGAACTCCATTTGCCACCTCTCAGCCCAATTCTGCAGTTTATCCAAGTCCCCCTGCAACCTGTAAACATTCTTCCACACTGACCACTACTCCACCAACTTTAGCGTCGTCTGCAAATTTACTAATCCATCCACCTATGTTATGCCTGCGTCTAAGTCATTTATAAAAATGACAAACAGCAGTGGTCCCAAAACAGACCCTTGTGGCACACCACTAGTAACCGGACTCCAGGCTGAATATTTTCCATCAACCACCACTCGCTGCCTTCTCTCAGAAAGCCAGTTTCTAAGCCAAACTGCTAAATCACCCTCAATCCCATGCCTCTGCATTTTCTCCAACAGCCTACCATGTGGAACCTTATCAAAGGCTTTACTGAAGTCCATGTCCACCACATCAACTGCCCTCCCCTCATCTACATGCTTGGTCACCTTCTCAAAAACTCAAAGAGGTTCATGAGGCACGATCTCCCCTTGACGAAACCATGTTGACTATCTGAAATCAAACTGTTGCTTGCTAGATGATTATAAATCTTATCTCTTATAAACCTTTCCAAAACCTTTCCTACAATGTCCCGGCCTCCACTGCACTCTGCGGCAATGAATTCCACAGGCCCACCACCCTCTGGCTGAAGAAATGTCTCCGCATTTCTGTTCTGAATTGACCCCCTTTAATTCTAAGGCTGTGCCCATGGGTCCTAGTCTCCTCGCCTAACGGAAACAATTTCCTAGCGTCCACCCTTTCCAAGCCATGTATTATCTTGTACGTCTCTATTAAGTCTCCCCTTAATCTTCTAAACTCCAATGAATACAATCCCAGGATCCTCAGCCGTTCCTCGTATGTTAGACCAACCATTCCAGGGATCATCCGTGTGAATCTCCGCTGGACACGTTCCAGTGCCAGTATGTCCTTCCTGAGGTGTGGGGACCAAAACTGGACACAGTACTCCAAATGGGGCCGAACCAGAGCTTTATAAAGTCTCAGTAGCACAACGGTGCTTTTATATTCCAACCCTCTTGAGATAAGTGACAACATTGCATTCGCTTTCTTAATCACGGACTCAACCTGCATGCTTACCTTCAGAGAATCCTCGACTAGCACTCCCAGATCCCTTTGTACTTTGGCTTTACAAATTTTCTCACTGTTTAGAAAGTAGTCTATGCTTTTATCTTTTTTCCAAAGTGCAAGACCTCGCATTTGCTCATATTGAATTCCATCAGCCACTTCCTGGACCACTCTCCCAAACTGTCTAGATCCTTCTGTAGCCTGCCCACTTCCTCAGTACTACCTGTACTCTCCGGGCCTGTACTCACTGGGCCTGTACTCTCCGGGCCTGTACTCTCCGGGCCTGTACTCTCCGGGCCTGTACTCACTGGGCCTGTACTCTCCGGGCCTGTACTCACTGAGGAGAAAGTGAGGTCTGCAGATGCTGGAGATCAGAGCTGAAAATGTGTTGCTGGTTAAAGCACAGCAGGTCAGGCAGCATCCAAGGAACAGGAAATTCGACGTTTCGGGCCAGAGCCCTTCATCAGGAATGAGGAAAGTGTGTCCAGCAGGCTAAGATAAAAGGTAGGGAGGAGGGACTTGGGGGAGGGGCGATGGAGATGTGATAGGTGGAAGGAGGTCAAGGTGAGGGTGATAGGCCGGAGTGGGGTGGGGCGGAGAGGTCAGGAAGAGGATTGCAGGTTAGGAGGGCGGTGCTGAGTTCAAGGGAATCGACTGAGACGAGGTGGGGGGAGGGGAAATGAGGAAACTGGAGAAATCTGAGTTCATCCCTTGTGGTTGGAGGGTTCCCAGGCGGAAGATGAGGCGCTCCTCCTCCAGCCGTCGTGTTGTTATGTTCTGCCGGTGGAGGAGTCCAAGGACCTGCATGTCCTCGGTGGAGTGGGAGGGAGAGTTAAAGTGTTGAGCCACGGGGTGGTTGGGTTGGTTGGTCCGGGCATCCCAGAGGTGTTCCCTGAAGCGTTCCGCAAGTAGGTGGCCTGTCTCCCCAATATAGAGGAGCCCACATCGGGTGCAGCGGATGTAATAGATGATGTGTGTGGAGGTGCAGGTGAACTTGTGGCGGATATGGAAGGATCCCTTGGGGCCTTGGAGAGAAGTAAGGGGGGAGGTGTGAGCGCAAGTTTTACATTTCCTGCGGTTGCAGGGGAAGGTGCCGGGAGTGGAGGTTGGGTTGGTGGGGGGTGTGGACCTGACGAGGGAGTCACGAAGGGAGTGGTCTTTGCAGAACGCTGATAGGAGAGGGGAGGGAAATATATCCCTGGTGGTGGGGTCCGTTTGGAGGTGGCGGAAATGACGGCGGATGATACGCTGTATATGGAGGTTGGTGGGGTGGTAGGTGAGAACCAGTGGGGTTCTGTCTTGGTGGCGGTTGGAGGAGCGGGGCTCAAGGGCGGAGGAGCGGGAAGTGGAGGAGATGCGGTGGAGGGCATCGTCGATCACGTCTGGGGGGAAACTGCGGTACAGTCCCTGTACACCTCCATCCCCCATCACGAAGGACTCAAACCCCTCCGCTTCTTCCTTTCCTGCCGCACCAACCAGTACCCTTCCACTGACACCCTCCTTCGACTGACTGAACTGGTCCTCACCCTGAACAACTTCTCTTTCCAATCCTCCCACTTCCTCCAAACTAAAGGAGTTGCCATGGGCACCCGCATGGGCCCCAGCTATGCCTGCCTCTTCGTAGGATATGTGGAACAGTCCATCTTCCGCAACTACACTGGCACCACCCCCCACCTTTTCCTCCGCTACATCGATGACTGTATCGGCGCTGCCTCGTGCTCCCACGAGGAGGTTGAACAGTTCATCAACTTTACCAACACCTTCCATCCCGACCTCAAATTCACCTGGACTGTCTCAGACTCCTCCCTCCCCTTCCTAGACCTTTCCATTTCTATCTCAGGCGACCGACTCAACACAGACATCTACTATAAACCGACTGACTCCCACAGCTACCTGGACTACACCTCCTCCCACCCTGCCCCCTGTAAAAA
This sequence comes from Hemiscyllium ocellatum, assembly GCF_020745735.1. Lineage (NCBI taxonomy): Eukaryota > Metazoa > Chordata > Chondrichthyes > Orectolobiformes > Hemiscylliidae > Hemiscyllium > Hemiscyllium ocellatum. Next base: position 1,327,561 of record NC_083401.1, on the reverse strand, counting down.
CTCCATCCCATATTCCCAATTCCTTCCTCTCCGCCGCATCTGCTCCCAGGAGGACCAGTTCCAATACCGTACAGCCCAGATGGCCTCCTTCTTCAAGGACCGCAGATTCCCCCCAGACGTGATCGACGATGCCCTCCACCGCATCTCCTCCACTTCCCGCTCCTCCGCCCCGCCCCTCCAACCGCCACCAGGACAGAACCCCACTGGACAGAACTCTACGGGCCTGGACTCACTGGGCCGGTACTCACTGGGCCTGTACTCACTGGGCCTGTACTCACTGGGCCTGTACTCTCCGGGCCTGTACTCACTGGACCTGTACTCTCCGGGCCTGTACCCTCCGGGCCGGTACCCTCCGGGCCGGTACTCTCCGGGCCGGTACTCTCCGGGCCGGTACTCTCCGGGCCTGCATTCACCGGGCCTGTACTCACTGGGCCTGCACTCTCTGGGCCTGCACTCTCTGGGCCTGCACTCTCTGGGCCTGCACTCTCTGGGCCTGCACTCACCGGGCCTGTACTCAATGGAATAAAGGAGAATGGGAGTTGACCTAATTGATAGATTCTTAGAAGACTTCACAGGGCAACTGCCGCATGGGTGCTTCCCACTGTGAGAGAGCCTTGTACTGGAGAGCACAACCTCCGAAGAATGGGTCATCCATTTAAGACAGTGATGAGGTGGAATGTCTCTCAGAGGGGAGTGACTGTGTGGGATTCTCTACCACAGAGGACTGTTGAGGCTAGCTCTGGTTATTAATCAGTAAGGGAATCAAGGCGTATTGGCGAAAGGTAGGAAGGTGTCCTGGAGAATTAGCATATCAGCCACAATTGTTGTGAATGGTGGAACAGAGTCGATGGTCAAAATGGCCGACCTCTGTTTTGACATGTTATGGTCTCATGGTATTCCCGAGTCAATCTTTCACCCCTTTCCAATTTTTCTCACATGATCTCAATCGCCCTTATCCACCGTCTTTTCTCTTATCTACTCCTGACCTTCCTGACCCCATTACCATCTCTCCCACAGAGGGTCTCGTTCACACTTTCTTGGCCTGTCAGGGTTACTGCCCCCACCCTCCTCAGTCTCATTTCTCATTGTGTCTTCTCTTTCTTTTGTTCATCGTTCTCCCCATCGTTCAGCAAGGTCTGGGACACTGCACCCACCATACCCACAAGTGGTTGGGAAACACACTGCAGCAAGTTATTGCATTAAGTGTCCAATCCAAGTACACACTGTGACCCAGTGAGTGCTGCTGTCACGGCATCAACCCTGACAGGATTACTTTCGATCGGAATGCTGATACCTTATCGATGTAACTTTCCAGGAATGAACCACGAAACATTGCAGCCATCCAATCACAGCTCGACATCAGGAAGGGTTTGTGGGCGGGAATGTGTTCATTCTCCACTTCAAAGACAACATCTGCAACAACACAACATCTGTAAATATCGCCTGTACCACACCGATAACAACATCTGTAAATGTCACCTGTCCCACACCAATAACAACATCTGTAAATATCGCCTGTACCACACCGATAACAACATCTGTAAATATCAATTATAACACACCGATAACAACATCTGTAAATATCACCTGTCCCACACCGATAACAACATCTGTAAATATCAATTATAACACACCGATAACAACATCTGTAAATATCACCTGTCCCACACCGATAACAACATCTGTAAATATCAATTATAACACACCGATAACAACATCTGTAAATATCACCTGTCCCACAGCGATAACAACATCTGTAAATATCAATTATAACACACCGATAACAACATCTGTAAATATCACCTGTACCACAGCGATAACAACATCTGTAAATATCAATTATAACACACCGATAACAACATCTGTAAATAACACCAGTCCCACACCGATAACAACATCTGTAAATGTCACCTGTACCACACCGATAACAACATCTGTAAATATCAATTATAACACACCGATAACAACATTAGTAAATATCACCTGTACCGCACCGATAACAACATCTGTAAATATCACCTGTCCCACACCTATAACAACATCTGTAAATATCAATTATAACACACCGATAACAACATCTGTAAATATCACCTGTACCACACCGATAACAACATCTGTAAATATAAATTATAACACACTGATAACAACATCTGTAAATATCACCCGTACCACACCATAACAACATCTGTAAATATCAATTATAACACACCGATAACAACATCTGTAAATATCACCTGTACCACACCGATAACAACATCTGTAAATATCAATTATAACACACCGATAACAACATCTGTAAATATCACCTGTACCACACCGATAACAACATCTGTAAATATCAATTATAACACACCAATAACAACATCTGTAAATATCACCTGTACCACACCGATAACAACATCTGTAAATATCAATTATAACACACCGATAACAACATTAGTAAATATCACCTGTACCGCACCGATAACAACATCTGTAAATATCACCTGTCCCACACCTATAACAACATCTGTAAATATCAATTATAACACACCGATAACAACATCCGTAAATATCACCTGTACCACACCGATAACAACATCTGTAAATATAAATTATAACACACTGATAACAACATCTGTAAATATCACCCGTACCACACCATAACAACATCTGTAAATATAAATTATAACACACTGATAACAACATCTGTAAATATCACCCGTACCACACCATAACAACATCTGTAAATATCAATTATAACACACCGATAACAACATCTGTAAATATCAACCGTACCACACCATAACAACATCTGTAAATATCACCTGTACCACACCGATAACAACATCTGTAAATATCACCTGTATCACCCCAATAGCAGCATCTGTAAATATCAATTATAACACATCAATAACAACATCTGTAAATATCAATTATAACGCACCGATACCAACATCTGAAAATATCACCTGTCCCACACCGATAACAACATCTGTAAATATCAATTATAACACACCGATAACAACATCTGTAAATATCACCTGCACCACAGCGATAACAACATCTGTAAATATCAATTATAACACACCGATAACAACATCTGTAAATATCACCTGTACCACACCGATAACAACATCTGTAAATATCAATTATAACACACCAATAACAACATCTGTAAATATCAATTATAACACACCAATAACAACATCTGTAAATATCGCCTGTACCACAGCGATAACAACATCTGTAAATATCAATTATAACACACCGATAACAACATCTGTAAATATCACCTGTACCACACCGATAACAACATCTGTAAATATCAATTATAACACACCGATAACAACATCTGTAAATATCACCTGTACCACACCGATAACAACATCTGTAAATATCAATTATAACACACCGATAACAACATCTGTAAATATCACCTGTACCACAGCGATAACAACATCTGTAAATATCAATTATAACACACCGATAACAACATCTGTAAATATCACCTGTACCACATCGATAACATCTGTAAATATCAATTATAACACACTGATAACAACATCTGTAAATATCAATTATAACACACCGATAACAACATCTGTAAATATCGCCTGTACCACACCGATAACAACATCTGTAAATATCAATTATAACACACCGATAACAACATCTGTAAATATCACCTGTACCACAGCGATAACAACATCTGTAAATATCAATTATAACACACCGATAACAACATCTGTAAATATCACCTGTACCACACCGATAACAACATCTGTAAATATCAATTATAACACACCGATAACAACATCTGTAAATATCACCTGTACCACAGCGATAACAACATTTGTAAAAATCACCTGTATCATCCCAATAGCAGCATCTGTAAATATCAATTATAACACACCAATAACAACATCTGTAAATATCAATTATAACGCACCGCTACCAACATCTGTAAATATCAATTATAACACACCGATAACAACATCTGTAAATATCACCTGTCCCACACCGATAACAACATCTGTAAATATCAATTATAACACACTGATAACAACATCTGTAAATATCACCTGTACCACACCGATAACAACATCTGTAAATATCAATTATAACACACCGATAACAACATCTGTAAATATCACCTGTACCACAGCGATAACAACATCTGTAAATATCAATTATAACACACCGATAACAACATCTGTAAATATCACCTGTACCGCACCAATAACAACATCTGTAAATATCACCTGTCCCACACCGATAACATCTGTAAATATCAATTATAACACACCGATAACAACATCTGTAAATATCACCTGCACCACACCGATAACATCTGTAAATATCACCTGTCCCACACCGATAACAACATCTGTAAATATCAATTATAACACACCGATAACAACATCTGTAAATATCACCTGTACCACACCGATAACAACATCTGTAAATATCACCTGTACCACACCGATAAGAACATCTGTAAATATCAATTATAACACACCAATAACAACATCTGTAAATATCACCTGTACCGCACCGATAACAACATCTGTAAATATCACCTGTACCACCCCAATAGCAGCATCTGTAAATATCAATTATAACACATCAATAACAACATCTGTAAATATCACCTGTACCGCACCGATAACAACATCTGTAAATATCACCTGTACCACACCAATAACAACATCTGTAAATATCAATTATAACACACCAATAACAACATTTGTAAATATCACCTGTACCACACCGATAACAACATCTGTAAATATCAATTATAACACACCAATAACAACATCTGTAAATATCACCTGTACCGCAACGATAACAACATCTGTAAATATCAATTATAACACACCGATAACAACATCTGTAAATATTACCTGTACCACACTGATAACAACATCTGTAAATATTACCTGCACCACACCGATAACAACATCTGTAAATATCAATTATAACACACCGATAACAACATCTGTAAATATCACCTGTACCACACCGATAACAACATCTGTAAATATCAATTATAACACACCGATAACAACATCTGTAAATATCACCTGCACCACACCGATAACATCTGTAAATATCAATTATAACACACCGATAACAACATCTGTAAATATCACCTGTACCACACCGATAACATCTGTAAATATCAATTACAACACACCGATAACAACATCTGTAAATATCACCTGTACCACACCGATAACAACATCTGTAAATATCAATTATAACACACTGATAACAACATCTGTAAATATCACCTGTACCACACCGATAACAACATCTGTAAATGTCACCTGTACCACACTGATAAGAACATCTGTAAATATCAATTATAACACACCAATAACAACATCTGTAAATATCACCTGTACCACACCGATAACATCTGTAAATATCAATTATAACACACCAATAACAACATCTGTAAATATCACCTGTACCACACCAATAACAACATCTGTAAATATCAATTATAACACACCGATAACAACATCTGTAAATATCACCTGTACCACACCGATAACAACATCTGTAAATATCACCTGTATCACCCCAATAGCAGCATCTGTAAATATCAATTATAACACATCAATAACAACATCTGTAAATATCACGGGTACCACACCGATAACAACATCTGTAAATATCAATTATAACACACCAATAACAACATCTGTAAATATCACCTGTCCCACACCGATAACAACATCTGTAAATATCAATTATAACACACCAATAACAACATCTGTAAATATCACCTGTACCACACCGATAACAACATCTGTAAATATCAATTATAACACACCAATAACAACATCTGTAAATATCACCTGTACCACACCGATAACAACATCTGTAAATATCACCTGTCCCACACCGATAACAACATCTGTAAATATCAATTATAACACACTGATAACAACATCTGTAAATATCACCTGTACCACACCGATAACAACATCTGTAAATATCAATTATAACACACCGATAACAACATCTGTAAATATCAACCGTACCACACCATAACAACATCTGTAAATATCACCTGTACCACACCGATAACAACATCTGTAAATATCACCTGTATCACCCCAATAGCAGCATCTGTAAATATCAATTATAACACATCAATAACAACATCTGTAAATATCAATTATAACGCACCGATACCAACATCTGAAAATATCACCTGTCCCACACCGATAACAACATCTGTAAATATCAATTATAACACACCGATAACAACATCTGTAAATATCACCTGCACCACAGCGATAACAACATCTGTAAATATCAATTATAACACACCGATAACAACATCTGTAAATATCACCTGTACCACACCGATAACAACATCTGTAAATATCAATTATAACACACCAATAACAACATCTGTAAATATCAATTATAACACACCAATAACAACATCTGTAAATATCGCCTGTACCACAGCGATAACAACATCTGTAAATATCAATTATAACACACCGATAACAACATCTGTAAATATCACCTGTACCACACCGATAACAACATCTGTAAATATCAATTATAACACACCGATAACAACATCTGTAAATATCACCTGTACCACACCGATAACAACATCTGTAAATATCAATTATAACACACCGATAACAACATCTGTAAATATCACCTGTACCACAGCGATAACAACATCTGTAAATATCAATTATAACACACCGATAACAACATCTGTAAATATCACCTGTACCACATCGATAACATCTGTAAATATCAATTATAACACACTGATAACAACATCTGTAAATATCAATTATAACACACCGATAACAACATCTGTAAATATCGCCTGTACCACACCGATAACAACATCTGTAAATATCAATTATAACACACCGATAACAACATCTGTAAATATCACCTGTACCACAGCGATAACAACATCTGTAAATATCAATTATAACACACCGATAACAACATCTGTAAATATCACCTGTACCACACCGATAACAACATCTGTAAATATCAATTATAACACACCGATAACAACATCTGTAAATATCACCTGTACCACAGCGATAACAACATTTGTAAAAATCACCTGTATCATCCCAATAGCAGCATCTGTAAATATCAATTATAACACACCAATAACAACATCTGTAAATATCAATTATAACGCACCGCTACCAACATCTGTAAATATCAATTATAACACACCGATAACAACATCTGTAAATATCACCTGTCCCACACCGATAACAACATCTGTAAATATCAATTATAACACACTGATAACAACATCTGTAAATATCACCTGTACCACACCGATAACAACATCTGTAAATATCAATTATAACACACCGATAACAACATCTGTAAATATCACCTGTACCACAGCGATAACAACATCTGTAAATATCAATTATAACACACCGATAACAACATCTGTAAATATCACCTGTACCGCACCAATAACAACATCTGTAAATATCACCTGTCCCACACCGATAACATCTGTAAATATCAATTATAACACACCGATAACAACATCTGTAAATATCACCTGCACCACACCGATAACATCTGTAAATATCACCTGTCCCACACCGATAACAACATCTGTAAATATCAATTATAACACACCGATAACAACATCTGTAAATATCACCTGTACCACACCGATAACAACATCTGTAAATATCACCTGTACCACACCGATAAGAACATCTGTAAATATCAATTATAACACACCAATAACAACATCTGTAAATATCACCTGTACCGCACCGATAACAACATCTGTAAATATCACCTGTACCACCCCAATAGCAGCATCTGTAAATATCAATTATAACACATCAATAACAACATCTGTAAATATCACCTGTACCGCACCGATAACAACATCTGTAAATATCACCTGTACCACACCAATAACAACATCTGTAAATATCAATTATAACACACCAATAACAACATTTGTAAATATCACCTGTACCACACCGATAACAACATCTGTAAATATCAATTATAACACACCAATAACAACATCTGTAAATATCACCTGTACCGCAACGATAACAACATCTGTAAATATCAATTATAACACACCGATAACAACATCTGTAAATATTACCTGTACCACACTGATAACAACATCTGTAAATATTACCTGCACCACACCGATAACAACATCTGTAAATATCAATTATAACACACCGATAACAACATCTGTAAATATCACCTGTACCACACCGATAACAACATCTGTAAATATCAATTATAACACACCGATAACAACATCTGTAAATATCACCTGCACCACACCGATAACATCTGTAAATATCAATTATAACACACCGATAACAACATCTGTAAATATCACCTGTACCACACCGATAACATCTGTAAATATCAATTACAACACACCGATAACAACATCTGTAAATATCACCTGTACCACACCGATAACAACATCTGTAAATATCAATTATAACACACTGATAACAACATCTGTAAATATCACCTGTACCACACCGATAACAACATCTGTAAATGTCACCTGTACCACACTGATAAGAACATCTGTAAATATCAATTATAACACACCAATAACAACATCTGTAAATATCACCTGTACCACACCGATAACATCTGTAAATATCAATTATAACACACCAATAACAACATCTGTAAATATCACCTGTACCACACCAATAACAACATCTGTAAATATCAATTATAACACACCGATAACAACATCTGTAAATATCACCTGTACCACACCGATAACAACATCTGTAAATATCACCTGTATCACCCCAATAGCAGCATCTGTAAATATCAATTATAACACATCAATAACAACATCTGTAAATATCACGGGTACCACACCGATAACAACATCTGTAAATATCAATTATAACACACCAATAACAACATCTGTAAATATCACCTGTCCCACACCGATAACAACATCTGTAAATATCAATTATAACACACCAATAACAACATCTGTAAATATCACCTGTACCACACCGATAACAACATCTGTAAATATCACCTGTCCCACACCGATAACAACATCTGTAAATATCAATTATAACACACTGATAACAACATCTGTAAATATCACCTGTACCACACCGATAACAACATCTGTAAATATCAATTATAACACACCGATAACAACATCTGTAAATTTCACCTGTCCCACACCGATAACATCTGTAAATATCACCTGTATCATCCCAATAGCAGCATCTGTAAATATCAATTATAACACACCAATAACATCTGTAAATATCAATTATAACGCACCGCTACCAACATCTGTAAATATCACCTGTACCACACCGATAACAACATCTGTAAATATCAATTATAACACACCGATAACAACATCTGTAAATATCACCTGCACCACACCGATAACATCTGTAAATATCAATTATAACACACCGATAACAACATCTGTAAATATCACCTGTCCCACACCGATAACAACATCTGTAAATATCAATTATAACACACCAATAACAACATCTGTAAATATCACCTGTACCACACCGATAAGAACATCTGTAAATATCAATTATAACACACTGATAACAACATCTGTAAATATCACCTGTACCACACCGATAACAACATCTGTAAATATCAATTATAACACACCGATAACAACATCTGTAAATATCACCTGTACCACACCGATAAGAACATCTGTAAATATCACCTGTACCACACCGATAACATCTGTAAATATCAATTATAACACACTGATAACAACATCTGTAAATATCACCTGTACCACACCGATAAAAACATCTGTAAATATCACCTGTACCACACCGATAACAACATCTGTAAATATCAATTATAACACACCGATAACAACATCTGTAAATATCACCTGTCCCACACCGATAACAACATCTGTAAATATCACCTGTACCACACCGATAACAACATCTGTAAATATCACCTGTACCACACCGATAAGAACATCTGTAAATATCACCTGTACCACACCGATAACATCTGTAAATATCAATTATAACACACTGATAACAACATCTGTAAATATCACCTGTACCACACCGATAACAACATCTGTAAATATCACCTGCACCACACCGATAACAACATCTGTAAATATCAATTATAACACACCGATAACAACATCTGTAAATATCACCTGTACCACACCGATAACAACATCTGTAAATATCACCTGTACCACATCGATAACATCTGTAAATATCAATTATAACACACTGATAACAACATCTGTAAATATCACCTGTACCACACCGATAACAACATCTGTAAATATCACCTGTACCACACCGATAACAACATCTGTAAATATCAATTATAACACACCGATAACAACATCTGTAAATATCACCTGCACCACACCGATAACAACATCTGTAAATATCAATTATAACACACCGATAACAACATCTGTAAATATCACCTGTACCACACCGATAACAACATCTGTAAATATCAATTATAACACACCAATAACAACATCTGTAAATATCACCTGTACCACACCGATAACAACATCTGTAAATATCACCTGTACCACACCGATAACAACATCTGTAAATATCAATTATAACACACCGATAACAACATCTGTAAATTTCACCTGTCCCACACCGATAACATCTGTAAATATCACCTGTATCATCCCAATAGCAGCATCTGTAAATATCAATTATAACACACCAATAACATCTGTAAATATCAATTATAACGCACCGCTACCAACATCTGTAAATATCACCTGTACCACACCGATAACAACATCTGTAAATATCAATTATAACACACCGATAACAACATCTGTAAATATCACCTGTCCCACACCGATAACAACATCTGTAAATATAAATTATAACACACCGATAACAACATCTGTAAATATCACCTGTACCACACCGATAACAACATCTGTAAATATCAATTATAACACACCGATAACAACATTTGTAAATATCACCTGGCCTCACCAGTGACCTGCACATCCCATGAAAGTTTACATTTTATTAAAAATTCTCATGTTTTGCCTCATTTCAACGTCATGCTGAACGCTGTCTCTGCTGTCAGTGCTGAATTCTCAGTTGTCCCTGGATAAAAGCAAATTACTGCGGATGCTGGAATCTGAAACCAGAAGAGAAAGTGCTGGAAAATCTCAGCAGGTCTGGCAGCTTCTGTAAGGAGAGAAAAGAGCTTTGAGAAAGCGTCAGTTAGATTCGAAACATCAGCTCTTTTCTCTCCTTACAGATGCTGCCATACCTGCTGAGATTTTCCAGCATTTTCTCTCTTGGCGTCACTTGTCCCTGGTTTGTTTCCAGTCGTGGACAGCATTTCCACGTCACAAATACTTCCCACGGCCCCGGTCATACCTGCAAAGGTCCCCTTTAAGAGGAACTCTTTGATCCTGTTGGCACGTCGCACGTGGAAGGCTTTTGTGATTTCCTGGTTCATAAAACTCTCGTTATTCAGTACATTAGCCACCATCATCCTCAAATCAAATACTTCCAAGATCTCAGCAATGACAGCAACCTCGATTAGATCCACTTGGTTCTCATTCAAGTAGCCCGTGTACAGATATTCGAGTACAATCTGGAACGGCTGTTTCTGGATCAGGTAGTCCATGGTTACAACAGTCATATATCGATCTCTTCCAGTCACCGGATCTTTGATATAATCCAAATGAATGGTCAGAAAGCCCCTTGCCCACTTGCTGAGCTGCTTTCCCTGCTTTAAGGCCACTTGGATCATTCTCTCATGCTCTGTCAGGTTCCCAGTCTCATTGCTATTTGAAGTTCTCAGTGATACTGATGTGTTCTTCCCAAAAATACTGTCATCCACTCTGAGGGTCTTGGCGTTACCTGCCTGCTCTTTTCTGTGTGTTCTCTTTCCCGTATCATCTGCGTCTGTCTCTCCATCCACGCAAGGCTCTTGCATTAAGTCTATACTGAACAGGTCGTAGAACTTGGAGCAGGAAGTGGCCAAGTACACTCTGTGAGCGAAGATCTGGTGCCCATCGTGAAGAATGAAGGTGACATCAGGACAAACAGGAGTTGAGAAGAGAGTGGCTGGTGTTTCACCGCCCAACAAGAGGGTATCTGGGACACTGATAACAACCGGAGGGGGCTTTGGAGGGAGAAAAGGAGCTTGAAGCAGAGGCTTTTGGACTTTCTTCAGGTGTGACTTCCAGAAATGCAGATGGCGTCTTGCAATGAGTGCTGCCCGGATGGAATTGTCAAAGACGTCTTTGATCCCAAACTGTGCAACAACACTGGTCTCATAGTAAGGCACACCAAGTTCCTGGGCAATCTGCTGGCCATCCTCCGGGGGGAGGATGTCTGTGGGTTTGATGGGTCTAAAGAGATAAATTAGCACTTAATCCCAACAAGAATGAGACATCAATCTCACCAGCCACTTAAACATTCAATAGCTACGCAAAGCAATAGTGTGTAACCATCCAGTAAAGGCAGACAGAACCATTCCGCAGGGTCTCCCACTCAACTGGTCTGAAAGAGTCTCCCATTATTATCAGAGCTGAGGGGATTTAATCTTTGGAACTGTCTTTCACTGTGAACAGTAGTGGCAATGCCATTGAATGAATTTGGGTTTTGATCAATGGGGGAGCCCAGGGTGATGGGAGTTAGACAGGAAAGTGGTGACTAGCCACAATCTGAGCACTCATCAGCTGCCTGAATGGTGGAGGAGGAGGAGAAAGTGAGGTCTGCAGATGCTGGAGATCAGAGCTGACAATGTGTTGCTGGAAAAACGCAGCAGGTCAGGCAGCATCCAAGGGGCAGGAGATTCGACGTTTCAGGCATAAGCCCCTCTTCAGGAATGATTCCTGAAGAAGGGCTTATGCCCGAAACATTGATTCTCCTGTTCCTGGGATGCTGCCTGACTGGTGGAGGAGGTTTGGTGGGGGTGGACTGACTGGTGGAGGAGGTTTGGTGGGAGTGGGCTGACCGGTGGAGGAGGTTTGGTAGGGGGTGGGCTGACTGGTGGAGGAGGTTTGGTGGGGGTGGGCTGACTGGTGGAGGAGGTTTGGTAGGGGTGGGCTGACTGGTGGAGGAGGTTTGGTAGGGGGTGGGCTGACTGGTGGAGGAGGTTTGGTAGGGGGTGGGCTGACTGGTGGAGGAGGTTTGGTGGGGGTGGGCTGACTGGTGGAGGAGGTTTGGTGGGGGTGGGCTGACCGGTGGAGGAGGTTTGGTAGGGGTGGGCTGACCGGTGGAGGAGGTTTGGTGGGGGTGGGCTGACTGGTGGAGGAGGTTTGGTGGGGGTGGGCTGACCGATGGAGGAGGTTTGGTAGGGGTGGGCTGTTTGATGGGATGTTGACATGGCTGGCAGGAAATCCCTGAGAACCTGTAAGAATCAATCTAAAGCTGGTTGAGAAATGGACTTGTTAAAAATGGTAGCAATCTTGCAATAGAGATGGAGGAAAGGATGCGTGTTTAATAAGAGAGTGGATATCTTGACAACTTTATGAATTGTCTATAATTAAACCATTTCACTGAATGACAGAATGATCACAGAGCAGGAGAAGGCCATTTTGCCCATGATATCAGGTCTGGCCCACCTTGTGTCAATCTCTTGTTTTTGACCCTGGAACACTGCCCAATGTTTCTATTCAAATACCCATCCAATGGTCTCTTTAATGGGTGAAAAAACAAGGACTGCAGATGCTGGAGATCAGAGTCTAGATTAGAGTGGTGCTGGAAAAGCGCAGCAGGTCAGGCAGCATCCGAGGAGCAGGAAAATCACGTTTCAGGCAAAAGCCCTTCATCAGGAATAAAGGCAGAGAGCCTGAAGGGTGGAGAGATAAACTAGAGGAGGGTGGGGGTGGGGAGAGAGTAGCATAGAGTACAATGGGTGAGTGGGGGGTTTGGGGATAGAGGTGATAGGTCAGAGAGGAGGATGCATAGGTGGAAAAGGAGATAGGCAGGTAGGACAGGTCATGGGGACGGTGCTGAGCTGGAAGTTTGGAACTAGGGTGAGGTGGGGGGAGGGGAAATAAGGAAACTGGTGAAGTCCACATTAATGCTCTGGGGTTGGAGGGTCCTGAGCCAGTTCTTTACTCAGAGAGTGGTAGGGTCCTGCCTGACAATACAATTAGCTCAGCCACATTAGGGGCATTTAAACAATCCTTAGATAAGCCCACAGATGGTGGTGTGTGGGTGGAGGGGAATAAGCTTAGAATAGTTCACAGGTCATAGAACATAGAACAATACAGCACAGAACAGGCCCTTCGGCCCACCATGTAGTGCCGAACATCTATCCTAGATTAAGCACCCATCCATGTACCTATCCAATTGCCGCTTAAAGGTCGCCAATAATTCTGACTCTACCACTCCCACGGGCAGCGCATTCCATGCCCCCACCACTCTCTGGGTAAAGAACCCACCCCTGACATCTCCCCTATACCTTCCACCCTTCACCTTAAATTTATGTCCCCTTGTAACACTCTGTTGTACCCGGGGAAAAAGTTTCTGACTGTCTACTCTATCTATTCCTCTGATCATCTTATAAACCTCTATCAAGTCACCCCTCATCCTTCGCCGTTCCAACGAGAAAAGGCCGAGAACTCTCAACCTGTCCTCGTACGACCTATTCTCCATTCCAGGCAACATCCTGGTAAATCTTCTCTGCACCCTCTCCAAAGCTTCCACATCTTTCCTAAAGTGAGGCAACCAGAACTGCACACAGTACTCCAAATGTGACCTAACCAAAGTCCTGTACAGCTGCAACGTCACTTCGCGACTCTTGAATTCAATCCCTCTGCTAATGAACGCTAATACACCATAGGCCTTCTTACAAGCTCTATCCACCTGAGTGGCAACTTTCAAAGATCTATGTACATAGACCCCAAGATCCCTCTGTTCCACCACCTGACTACGAACCCTACCGTTAACCCTGTATTCCACATTCTTATTTGTCCTTCCAAAATGGACAACCTCACACTTGGCAGGGTTGAACTCCATCTGCCACTCCTCAGCCCAGCTCTGCATCATATCCAAGACCCTTTGCAGCCGACAACAGCCCTCCTCACTATCCACAACTCCACCAATCTTCGTATCATCTGCAAATTTACTGACCCACCCTTCGACTCCCTCATCCAAGTCATTAATAAAAATTACAAACAGCAGAGGACCCAGAACTGATCCCTGCGGAACTCCACTTGTAACTGGGCTCCAGGCTGAATATTTGCCATCTACCACCACTCTCTGACTTCGACCGGTTAGCCAGTTTTCTATCCAATTGGCCAAATTTCCCTCTATCCCATGCCTCCTGACTTTCCGCATAAGCCTGCCATGGGGAACCTTATCAAATACCTTACTAAAATCCATGTACACTACATCCACTGCTCTACCCTCATCCACATGCTTGGTCACCTCCTCAAAGAATTCAATAAGACTTGTAAGGCAAGACCTAACCCTCACAAATCCGTGCTGGCTGTCCCTAATCAAGCAGTGTCTTTCCAGATACTCATAAATCCTATCCCTCAGTACCCTTTCCATTACTTTGCCTACCACAGAAGTAAGACTAACTGGCCTGTAATTCCCGGGGTTATCCCTATTCCCTTTTTTGAACAGGGGTACAACATTCGCTACTCTCCAGTCCCCTGGTACCACCCCCGTTGACAGTGAAGACAAAAAGATCATTGCCAACGGTACTGCAATTTCCTCTCTTGCTTCCCACATAATCCTAGGATATATCCCGTCAGGCCCGGGGACTTGTCTATCCTCAAGTTGTTCAAAATGTCCAACACATCTTCCTTCCTAACAAGTATCTCTTCTAGCTTACCAGTCTGTTTCATACTCTCCTCTTCAACAATACGGTCCCTCTCGTTCATAAATACTGAAGAAAAGTACTCGTTCAAGACCTCTCCTATCTCTTCCGACTCAATACACAGTCTCCCACTACTGTCCTTGATCAGACCTACCCTCGTTCTCGTCATTCTCATGTTTCTCACATACGCATAAAATGCCTTGGGGTTATCCTTGATCCTACTCGCCAAAGATTTTTCATGCCCTCTCTTAGCTCTCCTAATCCCTTTCTTCAACTCCCTCCTTTCCATCGACCCAGTACTCTGCCTTCCTGTTATTCTTCCCAAAGTGCATCACCTCACATTTAGCTGCATTGAACTCCATTTGCCACCTCTCAGCCCAATTCTGCAGTGTATCCAAGTCCCCCTGCAACCTGTAACATTCTTCCACACTGACCACTTCTCCACTGACTTTAGCGTCGTCTGCAAATTTACTAATCCATCCACCTATGTTATGCCTGCGTCTAAGTCATTTATAAAAATGACAAACAGCAGTGGTCCCAAAACAGACCCTTGTGGCACACCACTAGTAACCGGACTCCAGGCTGAATATTTTCCATCAACCACCACTCGCTGCCTTCTTTCAGAAAGCCAGTTTCTAAGCCAAACTGCTAAATCACCCTCCATTCCATGCCTCTGCATTTTCTCCAACAGCCTACCATGTGGAACCTTATCAAAGGCTTTACTGAAGTCCATGTCCACCACATCAACTGCCCTCCCCTCATCTACATGCTTGGTCACCTTCTCAAAAACTCAATGGGGTTTGTGAGACATGATCTCCCCTTGACAAAAACACATTGACTATTCATAAAACAAACTGTTGCTTAGTTAAACGATTATAAATCCTAACTCTTCTAATCCGTACATTTGGTAAGTGCTGGTCTGGTCACAGCCACCTGCATTCTGAGCTGGGGAGGGCTTTCGCCAGCAAGAGGGTGGGGGAATCTGTGGGACTCATTGTCACAGAGGGCAGTGAAGGCCACGTCACTGAGTGTACTTCAGGTAAAACAAGAGAGGTTCCTGATGAGTAAGGGGGATCAAAGGGTATGGGGAGAAAACGGGAGAATGGGATTGAGAAACCTATCAGCCAGGATTGAATGGTGGAACAGACTCGATGGGCTGAAGGGCCTAATTCTGCTCCTACATCTTACGGTGCTATGGTCATTCCAAGAACAAATTTGCAAAGACTGACTTGACCAGAGGCCTCCGAGCCCTGTTGACTGCATCGAGGTCAGTAAACCGCAGGTCCAGCTGGCAGCCAACCAGAATAACCGGGGTGCGGGGACAGAAATGGCAGATTTCCGGGTACCACATGGTCTTCACATGGCGGAGGGAGAGCGGGTTAGCCAGGGAGAAACACAGTACCACTACATCAGACCTGGGGACAGAGCACAGACAGGCAGGTTACAGCAGACACACTCACACTCACACTCACACCCACACACACTCACCACCCACACTCACTCTCACACTCACCGCCCACACTCACCGCCCACACTCACCGCCCACACACACTCATACTCACACTCACCGCCCACACACACACTCACCGCCCACACACACACTCACACTCACACTCACCACCCACACACACTCACCGCCCACACTCACCGCCCACACTCACCGCCCACACACACTCATACTCACACTCACCGCCCACACACACACTCACACTCACCACCCACACACACTCACCGCCCACACTCACCGCCCACACTCACCGCCCACACTCACCGCCCACACACACTCATACTCACACTCACCACCCACACACACACTCACCGCCCACACACACACTCACCGCCCACACACACTCACCGCCCACACACACCGCCCACACGCACCACCCACACGCACCACCCACACGCACCACCCACACGCACCACCCACACCGGGACTATCACCGTACACACTCACATTCACACTCACCACCAACACACACTCATACTCACCGCCCACACTCACACTCACACCAGGACTATCACCGTACACACTCACACTCACCACCAACACACACTCACACTCACACTCACCGCCCACACTCACACTCACACCGGGATAATCACCACTCACACTCACACCAGGACAATCACTGTCCACACTCACATTCACACTCACACACACACACACACACACACACACACACATCCCGGAGAGGACCATGTTCCCCTGCTACCTTACCTGCCATATGCAAAGCGACGATCTTTGTGATGATCCCCAAAAGTATCCCAAAGTCGAAGTGAAACTGGAACTTCATCAACGACATCTCGCGACCGTTCGAGAACCTTCATAACACAGAGATGGAATAGGACAGAGTAAGGTTACAGAAAGTACACAGGTCCCTGACAGTGTCAGCACAGTTACTCAGGCTGGGAAAGACGTGGCGCTTCATTAACCCAGGCAGGGCTAGAACATCGGAGGGGGCAACTCGTCTCACTACTTGATGACAGCACAGATAAAATATTGGTTGTAGTTCCAGTCGCCACATTACTGGGAGGATGCGATTGCACACGAAAGGGGGCAGAGGAGATTCCCTGGGGTAAACTAAAGGACCTCGCTGTTAGACTGGGTCTGCGGCAGGTGGGGAGGGAACCAACAAGAGGGAAAACCATACTGACCCCATCCTCCCCAATCTGCCGGCTGCAGGTGTATCTGACCATGACAGGATCGGTGAGAGTGACCACTGCACTGTCCTTGTGGAGACAAAGTCCCACCTTCACATTGAGAATCCCCTCCACTGTGTTGTGAGGCACTGTCACTCTGCTTAACGGGACAGACTTCAAACAGAACTCGCAAGAAGGTTCATTTTCAGACATTTCGCCACCATTCCAGGGAACATTTCCACTGAGCCTCCAGACGGAGCACTGCTGATGATTCCTGCTTTCTATTTATATGTTTGGGGTTCTTTGGGTTGGTGATGTCATTTCCTGTGGTGAAGTCACTTCCTGTTTTTTTTCTCAGGGGGTGGTAGATGGGATCTAACTCGATGTGTTTGTTGAGAGAGTTCCGGTTGGAATGTAATACTTCTAGGAATTCTCGTCCATGTCTCTGTTTGGCTTGTCTGAGGATGGATGTGTTGTCAGCCAACAGCACATGGACTGCAGCGGGTCAGGAAGGCAGCTTCTCAAGGGGCAACTAGGGAGGGGGTAATAAATACTGGGCCCAGCCAGTGACACTCACATCCCACAAAATGAATCAAAACAAATTCTCAACAAACAAGAGATTGAAAGGTTCCCAGGGATCGTTAGGAAAGTGGAGTTGAGGTGAAATGAAGCCAAGCTGCTGGTAAAAGCCAGGGAGGAAAGCAGGTCCTTTCCAATCTCCGGCTGATACAGGTGTGGTTCCAGAGGGAGTGAGGAACACATGAGTAAATACAGGCGAGATAGTCTAACCTTCGTCAGGGGCAGGTTATGAGAAGGGATGGGTAAATGAAGATTAGTCAAGATCACGTCTCATTAACTTGGTTGATTTTTGTCAGGGGAGGTACAAACATACGAACCAGATGGAGACAAAGGCTATTCAGCCGAGTGAGCCTGCTCTGAATAAAGGATCTCTCCCAAAGAGAGCTGACCCCATTGTGAGGCTGGAGGTGTGGGCACTGTCACACCCCAATATTAGCATTTCATAGGTCACAACATCTCAGTTCCCAAGTTAACCAATGATGTGTCTTATCTATATCAGATTTTCAATAAAAACATTTAGGAACCTTAATAAACACAAACTATTGGTTTATTATCAAAACAAAATTCATTCAACAAAGGGAGAATAACTGGTTAACATACAAAGTCAATAAAAGAGCAGTATAAATGTTTAAACCACTCCTAAAGTCATCACAGAAGGTAAAGATTTCCCTTACAGCCAGGTGTTGGAAAGCACACACCAGCTTTCTGAACTGAATACAAATTACACTTTCTTTCCAAATCAATAGGTGCTAATTACAGGTGAAACAAACTGTGAACAGACAGCAAAGAACCCTACTAATAAAAACTCTAACCTCCTTCGAAACACAGACAAATACAGACAGGAACAGAGAGAAAAATAAACTGACATTTTTCAAGCTGAAGGTGATTGCCACTGTCGGGGAGAGAACAGATGTGGTTCCGGCAGGGGTCGAATGGCTCGTTTTCTCTCAAACATTCACTTCGACAAGGTGTTCCAGCCCTCGGAAGCTAATCCCACAGCAGTTGACAGGCAGTGTGCCATGGCATCGCTAACTGGGCACCTCTCCACACACCAATCAACTACACGTTGCCAGCACTATCTCCCATGACTCTAACTCGTCTGTAACTAGGTTTCCCCCACTGACTGAACCAATAGTTCTCTGAAAAGGTTCACTCTCTGGAAAAAGAAACACTTTGGCCGATGAGTTATCCTTGAAGGTAAAAGGCTAAAGCATAGAATATTCTGGAGTCGATCGGTTGCTCTGATATTCAGCACATGTAGTCAACTAATCATGTAGTCAACTAATCATGGAGTCAACTAATCATGGAGTCAACTAATCATGGAGTCAACTAATCATGCAACTGTTGACAATGGAGTCTCACAGTCCCAGCTTCTCAGGAAATACTATTGGATGATAGTTCACATCACCCCTTCAAAAGAATGAATAAGTTTCACCATGAAAATTCCTTGAAAGTGGAGTTGCAGTTAGATAGGATAGTGAAGAAGGTGTTTGGTATGCTTTCCTTTATTGGTCAGAGTATTGAGTACAGGAGTTGGGAGGTCATGTTGCGGCTGTACAGGACATTGGTTAGGCCACTGTTGGAATATTGGGTGTAATTCTGGTCTCCTTCCTATCGGAAAGATGTTGTGAAACTTGAAAGGGTTCAGAAAAGATTGACCAGGATTTTGCCAGGGTTGGAGGATTTGAGCTACAGGGAGAGGCTGAACAGGCTGGGGCTGTTTTCCCTGGAGCGTCGGAGGCTGAGGGGTGACCTTATAGAGGTTTACAAAATTATGAGGGGCACGGATAGGATAAATAGACAAAGTCTTTTCCCTGGGGTTGGGGAGTCCAGAACTAGAGGGCATAGGTTTAGGATGAGAGGGGAAAGATATAAAAGAGGCCTAAGGGGCAACTTTTTCACACAGAGGGTGGTATGTGTATGGAATGAGCTGCCAGACGAAGTGGTGGAGGCTGGTACAATTGCAGCATTTAAGAGGCATTTGGATGGGTATGTGAATAGGAAGGGTTTGGAGGGATATGGGCCGGGTGCTGGCAGGTGGGACTAGATTGGGTTGGGATATCTGGTCAGCATGGACGGGTTGGACCGAAGGGTCTGTTTCCACGCTGTACATCTCTATGACACTATAACATCCAGGTTCAGGACTGCAGATGCTGGAGATCAGAACCTAGAGCATGGCGCTGGAAAAGCACAGCAGGTCAGGCAGCATCTGAGGAGCAGGAGAGTCGATGTTTCAGGCATAGCCCTTCATCAGGAGTGAAAAGGAACGATGAATGTGCCTCCCTAAATTCAAGTAATGTGACCCTGCTAATGCTGACCTTGTCTAGTGCACAGGGGAACCTACTCAGGGAAGAGGATGAAATGTCGAGGGAAGGAGGGCCGTCCGAGTGCACCTCCACAGGGTCCTCAAGGTAAAATGGCAGCTTGGCCAGATGGTTCAGGGGGAGAGTGGACACCGTCCCCTTGATGGGGTGAAGGAGAGGGTAGGAGAGGAGAGAGATTCTGCTGGAAAGGTATGAATAATTAACAAGGCCACGATGTCAGTTCGGTGTAAAGTTTGAGTCTCTTCATTATCCCACTGGATAAGAGGAAGAGAATTATCAGGAAAAACGCAGCTGGGAAGAAAGATTGGAGAGGCTAGGTGTACTCCCGATACCAGAGCAGAGTGAGGGGGAGGTGTACTCCCGATAGCAGAGCAGAGTGAGGGGGAGGTCTACTCCCGATACCAGAGCAGAGTGAGGGGGAGGTCTACTCCCGATAGCGGAGCAGAGTGAGGGGGAGGTGTACTCCCGATACCAGAGCAGAGTGAGGGGGAGGTGTACTCCCGATATCAGAGCAGAGTGAGGGGGAGGTGTACTCCCGATACCGGAGCAGAGTGAGGGGGAGGTGTACTCCCGATAGCAGAGCAGAGTGAGGGGGAGGTCTACTCCCGATACCGGAGCAGAGTGAGGGGGAGGTGTACTCCCGATACCGGAGCAGAGTGAGGGGGAGGTGTACTCCCGATAGCGGAGCAGAGTGAGGGGGAGGTGTACTCCCGATAGCAGAGCACAGTGAGGGGGAGGTCTACTCCCGATACCGGAGCAGAGTGAGGGGGAGGTGTACTCCCGATACCGGAGCAGAGTGAGGGGGAGGTCTACTCCCGATACCAGAGCAGAGTGAGGGGGAGGTGTACTCCCGATACCGGAGCAGATTGAGGGGAGGGTTAATCCCGATACCAGAGCAGAGTGAGGGGGAGGTGTACTCCCGATACCAGAGCAGATTGAGGGGGAGGTGTACTCCCGATACCAGAGCAGATTGAGGGGGAGGTCTACTCCCGATACCGGAGCAGAGTGAGGGGGAGGTGTACTCCCGATAGCGGAGCAGAGTGAGGGGGAGGTGTACTCCCGATACCGGAGCAGAGTGAGGGGGAGGTGTACTCCCGATACCAGAGCAGAGTGAGGGGGAGGTGTACTCCCGATAGCAGAGCAGAGTGAGGGGGAGGTGTACTCCCGATACCGGAGCAGAGTGAGGGGGAGGTGTACTCCCGATAGCAGAGCAGAGTGAGGGGGAGGTCTACTCCCGATACCGGAGCAGAGTGAGGGGGAGGTGTACTCCCGATACCAGAGCAGAGTGAGGGGGAGGTGTACTCCCGATAGCGGAGCAGAGTGAGGGGGAGGTGTACTCCCGATACCGGAGCACAGTGAGGGGGAGAGTTAATCCTGATACCAGAGCAGATTGAGGGGAGGGTTAATCCCGATACCAGAGCAGATTGAGGGGAGGGTTAATCCCGATACCAGAGCAGATTGAGGGGGAGGGTTAATCCCGATACCAGAGCAGATTGAGGGGAGAGTTAATCCCGATACCAGAGCAGATTGAGGGGGAGAGTTAATCCTGATACCAGAGCAGATTGAGGGGGAGAGTTAATCCCGATACCAGAGCAGATTGAGGGGGAGAGTTAATCCCGATACCGGAGCAGATTGAGGGGGAGAGTTAATCCCGATACCAGAGCAGATTGAGGGGGAGGGTTAATCCCGATACCAGAGCAGATTGAGGGGAGGGTTAATCCCGATACCAGAGCAGATTGAGGGGGAGAGTTAATCCTGATACCAGAGCAGATTGAGGGGAGGGTTAATCCCGATACCAGAGCAGATTGAGGGGAGGGTTAATCCTGATACCAGAGCAGATTGAGGGGAGGGTTAATCCCGATACCAGAGCAGATTGAGGGGAGGGTTAATCCCGATACCAGAGCAGATTGAGGGGAGGGTTAATCCCGATACCAGAGCAGATTGAGGGGGAGAGTTAATCCTGATACCAGAGCAGATTGAGGGGAGGGTTAATCCCGATACCAGAGCAGATTGAGGGGAGGGTTAATCCCGATACCAGAGCAGATTGAGGGGAGGGTTAATCCCGATGCCAGAGCAGATTGAGGGGGAGAGTTAATCCTGATACCAGAGCAGATTGAGGGGAGGGTTAATCCCGATACCAGAGCAGATTGAGGGGGAGGGTTAATCCCGATCCCAGAGCAGATTGAGGGGAGAGTTAATCCCGATACCAGAGCAGATTGAGGGGGAGAGTTAATCCTGATACCAGAGCAGATTGAGGGGAGAGTTAATCCCGATACCAGAGCAGATTGAGGGGAGGGTTAATCCTGATACCAGAGCAGATTGAGGGGGAGAGTTAATCCCGATACCAGAGCAGATTGAGGGGAGAGTTAATCCCGATACCAGAGCAGATTGAGGGGAGGGTTAATCCCGATACCAGAGCAGATTGAGGGGAGGGTTAATCCCGATACCAGAGCAGATTGAGGGGAGGGTTAATCCCGATAACGTTTGAAGCCAGATGGGACACACGTTCAGCTGCTTTGATTTTGATTTGAATTATTATTGTCATATGAACTGAAACACAGGGAAAAGTATTGTTTTGCCTCAAATCCGACCTTACATAAGTATATCAGAGAAACAGAACCTCGTGTTCCAGATCGAAATAAGGTGCAGAGAATGTTCAGCTCTGAAACGTGAGAGCTTCGTTTCGAATTCTGATAACTGGCTTTTCTTGAGTGTGTTTGGATCTGATTTTAAACTTTTGTATCTTTGGAATAAACAAGGAATAGAAGGATATGGACCATGTGAAGACAAAAGATTTTTACTTTAGGAAGGCATGATGTGTTGGTAGTTACAAATCCCACAGCACCAGGTTAGAGTCCGACAGGTGTAACTGGAAGCACTGGCTGTCGGAGCGCTGCCCCATTCACCAGGCTCAGCAGCATCAACCACCTGGTGAAGGGGCAGCGCTCCGACAGCCAGTGCTTCCAGTTACACCTGTCGGACTCTAACCTGGTGTTGTGGGATTTGTAACTTTGTCCTCCACGTCATGTATTGCTGAATTCTTGGTAGGTGAAGGGTCCGTTCCTGATCCTGTTTCAGTGCCTGCCTTCCATTTCTATATTGAACATTATTTCCTTTCTAGCTATTTGCATCCTTTCTATGGGGAGGTGATGACCTAGTAGTATTATCACAAGCCCATTAATCCAGAGACCCAGATAAACTCCAAGGACACAGGTTCAAATCCTGCCCTGACAGATTGTGGAATTTAATTTTGTAAATATCTGGAGTTCGTACTCTGAAGGCGAGTGTTCTCAGCTGTCAGGAGAAACCCATCTGGGTCACCGATGCCCTTTAGGAAAAGAAACTGCCTTCCTTACCTGGTCTGGGCCTACACCTAACTCCAGACCCACAGCAATGGGGCTGACTCTTAACTGCCCTCTGGGCAATTAGGGATGGGTAATAGATATTGGCCTAGCTTATAAGGCCCTCATCCCATTACTGAATTTTAAAAGTATTTGTTTAATCCATCTGCCATCTCTTCACTTGCTGATAGGAATTCCCCTGGAGGGGAGGTGATGACTGAGGGGTATTATCACTAGATTATTAGTACATCGACCCAGGACACATTCGGCTCCTGTATTGGAATCTTGCCCACATTCCTGCTCTAGGCCAATAGCATTGACATTCCAGATAGTTCCTAGCCTCTGGGTGAAGCACATTTTAATTCTGCCCTGTTGGTATTGACCCTTTGATGAAGGGGACCAGCTACTTTCAATCCCCCCCCCCCATCCATGCCCCTCATAATCTTATCCACCTCCATTACACCCCCCCCACCACCTTCTCTGCTCCACAGAACACCAGCCCCTCCCTTCATTGCTGAAATGCTCCATCCCAGACAACATCCTGGGGACTCTCCCTCTGTACCTGCTCCCATCCACCCCATCGTGTGGGGACCAGCCTCCCGCTGTGACCTCCCCACCATCACTGCCCTGCCCTGACCATCTACCTCTCACTGAGAAAGGCAAGTATCCAGTATTCCTTTTCAATTCCCCGATTAAATGTTGGTGGGTTAATAATTCAGGTAATGTTATAGAGTCATGGAAGCAGACCTTTCAGCCCAACCCATCCATGCTGACCAGATACCAGCCTCCACTACATCCCCTGGCAGCTCAGTCCCTACACGTACCACCCTCTGTCTGAAAAAGTTGCCCCTTTTAGGTCTTTTTTATATCTTTCCCCTCTCACCCTACACCTATGCCCTCCCCCAGCCCAGGGAAAAGACTTTGTCTATTTATCCTATCCATGACCCTCATAATTTTGTAAACCTCTATAAGGTCACCCCTCAGCCCCCGACGCTCCAGGGAAAACAGCCCCAGCCTGTCCAGCCTCTCCCTGTAGCTCAGACCCTCCAACCCTGACATCACCCTGAAGTTGTTGTTGATCGTCCCAAAAACGTATCAGGTTCAACAGACACAGCCAGCAAAGGCCTGGCCTCACCAATGAAAACAAAACCTGCCCTGCCCCCAATGTTCAGGGATCCCTGCCCAAGTCGCCCACAATCTTCCTCCCCCTCCAAGATATTGTGGATTTCGAATATAAAGATTTAAATTCTGTTGCTTGCAAGGAGGAAGGAAATATAGATGGGCTGACCCCTTGGATGAAGAACATCAGGTACATAAAGAGATTACAGAAACTAGGATTGTTTTCCTTCCGTAAGGTATTATTAGTACAGAATATGATTAATATAATCACTCGCCATTTATATAAAATATCTTTTTCAAATGTACTGGTATTTTGTTCGAGGGAGGAACTCTTTGCTCTGTCCAATGGGTTTATACACTTCACACCAACTGACAGGGGAACGCGGCAGGAAGTGAGGAGACATCCCTTCATGCAGGAGGTTGTTAAGATCAGGAACACATTATCAAATTGGAATAAAAGGAGCTTCATCAGGGATTGGAGAAGGTTTAGGCAGCAAGCAGGGCAACAGGACTAATCACACAACTCCTTCTGCAAGCCAGCACGGGAAGGTTGGGCTGCATGGTCTCCTTTTGGGTTGTATCAGGCACCCTGGCCTGGGTGAATATAGATGGCAGTGTCAGACACCCTGGCCTGGGTGAATACAGATGGCAGTGTCAGACACTCTGGCCTGGGTGAATATAGATGGCAGTGTCAGACACCCTGGCCTGGGTGAATACAGATGGCAGTGTCAGACACTCTGGCCTGGGTGAATACAGATGGCAGTGTCAGACACTCTGGCCTGGGTGAATATAGATGGCAGTGTCAGACACTCTGGCCTGGGTGAATATAGATGGCAGTGTCAGACACTCTGACCTGGGTGAATATAGATGGCAGTGTCAGACACCCTGGCCTGGGTGAATATAGATAGCAGTGTCAGACACTCTGGCCTGGGTGAATATAGATGGCAGTGTCAGACACCCTGGCCTGGGTGAATATAGATGGCAGTGTCAGACACCCTGGCCTGGGTGAATATAGATGGCAGTGTCAGACACTCTGGCCTGGGTGAATACAGATGGCAGTGTCAGACACCCTGGCCTGGGTGAATATAGATGGCAGTGTCAGACACTCTGACCTGGGTGAATATAGATGGCAGTGTCAGACACCCTGGCCTGGGTGAATATAGATGGCAGTGTCAGACACTCTGGCCTGGGTGAATATAGATGGCAGTGTCAGACACTCTGGCCTGGGTGAATATAGATGGCAGTGTCAGACACCCTGGCCTGGGTGAATATAGATGGCAGTGTCAGACACTCTGGCCTGGGTTGAAGCCTGACTTACCTCCTGACAGACCCGATACTGGTCAATCGCCCACACCGTGGGCACATGTGTAGCTAGCAGCTGGTACTGGCTTAAGGTGGCATTACAGGCTCTGGCACATATCAGCCTGGTCTTTCCCACCGCATTGTCTCCAACAACCACACATTTAATTGTTTCTACGTTGGGTCGTTCGTAGTCGACATCGATGTCCATTACTGTCAAGACAAAGCAGAAACAGTCATTTAGTGCACATCAAACTCTCTGCCCCCACCTGTCTCCCCTCACCCTGAGCCCACCCCTTTCATCACTCTCTGATTAACTGGGCTCATGTGTGGTTTCTGCTTATCTGCTCAACATTCAATCATGATCTAGTTGAGGCTGGAGGGACTGAGGTCAAACACGCGAAAACACAGGAGAGAAACCTGCCTCAACGTAACAGCGACAACAAACCCAACCACAGGAGTGATCAGGGGGGAGAAACCATCCGGGAGCCACTGGGAAAGGAGTGGAAGGAATCATCTCTCAGCCAGTCCACCAGGGAGCAGGAGAGAGAGAGAGGGTGGGGGAGACAGCGAGAGAGAGGGTGGGGAGACAGCGAGAGAGAGAGGGTGGGGGAGACAGCGAGAGAGAGGGTGGGGGAGACAGCGAGAGAGAGAGGGTGGGGGAGACAGCGAGAGAGAGAGGGTGGGGAACACAGAGAGAGAGAGAGAGGGTGGGGCAGACAGCGAGAGAGAGAGGGTGGGGAACACAGAGAGAGAGAGGGTGGGGGAGACAGCGAGAGAGAGAGGGTGGGGGAGACAGCGAGAGAGAGAGGGTGGGGGAGACAGCGAGAGAGAGGGTGGGGGAGACAGCGAGAGAGAGAGGGTGGGGGAGACAGCGAGAGAGAGAGGGTGGGGAACACAGAGAGAGAGAGAGGGTGGGGCAGACAGCGAGAGAGAGAGGGTGGGGGAGACAGCGAGAGAGAGAGGGTGGGGGAGACAGCGAGAGAGAGAGAGGGTGGGGAACACAGAGAGAGAGAGGGTGGGGGAGACAGCGAGAGAGAGAGGGTGGGGGAGACAGCGAGAGAGAGGGTGGGGGAGACAGCGAGAGAGAGAGGGTGGGGGAGACAGCGAGAGAGAGAGGGTGGGGAACACAGAGAGAGAGAGAGAGGGTGGGGCAGACAGCGAGAGAGAGAGGGTGGGGGAGACAGCGAGAGAGAGAGGGTGGGGGAGACAGCGAGAGAGAGAGAGGGTGGGGAACACAGAGAGAGAGAGGGTGGGGGAGACAGCAAGAGAGAGAGGGTGGGGGAGACAGAGAGAGAGAGAGGGTGGGGGAGACAGCGAGAGAGAGAGGGTGGGGGAGACAGCGAGAGAGAGTGAGAGGGAAAGAGAGGCAGGCAGAGACAACCAAGACAAGGAAAGACAGAGACACACAGACAGAGTCACACAGACAGAGTCACACAGACAGACAGAGACAGAGACAGAGACAGACAGAGACAGACAGACAGACAGAGACAGACAGACAAACAGAGACAGAGGCAGACAGAGACACACAGACAGACAGGGACACACAGACGAACAGAGACACACAGACAGACAGAGACACACAGACAGACGGGGACAGAGGGATTGAATTCAAGAGTCGTGAAGTGATGTTGCAGCTGTACAGGACTTTGGTTAGGCCACATTTGGAGTACTGTGTGCAGTTCTGGTCGCCTCACTTTAGGAAAGATGTGGAAGCTTTGGAGAGGGTGCAGAGAAGATTTACCAGGATGTTGCCTGGAATGGAGAATAGGTCGTACGAGGATAGGTTGAGAGTTCTCGGCCTTTTCTCGTTGGAACAGTGAAGGATGAGGGGTGACTTGATAGAGGTTTATAAGATGATCAGAGGAATAGATAGAGCAGACAGTCAGAAACTTTTTCCCCGGGTACAACAGAGTGTTACAAGGGGACATAAATTTAAGGTGAAGGGTGGAAGGTACAGGGGAGATGTCAGGGGTGGGTTCTTTACCCAGAGAGTGGTGGGGGCATGGAATGCGCTGCCCATGGGAGTGGTAGAGTCAGAATCATTGACGACCTTTAAGCGGCAATTGGATAGGTACATGGATGGGTGCTTAATCTAGGATAGATGTTCGGCACAACATCGTGGGCCGAAGGGCCTGTTCTGTGCTATATTGTTCTATGTTCTATGACAGACAGAGACAGAGGCACACAGAGACAGACAAACAGAGACACACAGACAGACAGAGACACACAGACAGACAGAGACAGAGACAGACGGGGACACAGACAGAGACACACAGACAAACAGAGACTGAGACAAAGTGGCACAGACAGTGTGAGAAACAGAAACAGATTGTGACAGACAGAGAGTGAGAGGGAAGGGGCAGAGAGAGACACACATACACATACGCACACTGACTCACACACACAGACACACATACACATACGCACACAGACTCACACACACAGACACACCCACACACACACAGACACACCCACACACACACAGACAGATTCACAGAATGACAGATGAGAGAGCGAGTGACAACATGGGAACCAAAGTCAGCCTTTCAGTCCTTCAAGTCAGCCCTGCCATTCTCGCTGATCATGGCTCACCAAAACCGTTTACCCCAGACATCCCATTACCCCGACGGTAATCAGAAACCTCATATTCCACAACCCTCTGTGGGAGAGAATTCCAAAGATTTGCAAGACTCTGTGTAACATAATTCCTTCTCATCGCGATCAGAGTCGATGCTCCTCACTTTATTCCCCCTGGTCTTAGACACAGCTGCTGCAGGGGAAACAACTCTCACACACCACCTCTTTTAACTCATCTCTCTCTCTCTCTGGGTCTGGAACTGAGACTTACTAACCCAGGCAACATAAGACCATAAGACAAGAGTGGAAGTAAGGCCATTCGGCCCATCGGGTCCACTCCGCCATTCAATCATGGCTGATGGGCATTTCAACTCCACTTACCCGCATTCTCCCCGTAGCCCTTAATTCCTCGAGACAACAAGAATCTATCAATCTCGGCCTTGAAGATATTTAGCGTCCCGGCCTCCACTGCACTCTGCGGCAATGAATTCCACAGGCCCACCGCTCTCTGGCTGAAGAAATGTCTCCGCATTTCTGTTCTGAATTGACCCCCCTCTAATTCTCAGGCTATGTCCACGGGTCCTAGTCTCCTCGCCTAATGGAAACAATTTCCTAGCGTCCACCCTTTCCAAGCCATGTATTATCTTGTACGTTTCTATTAAATCTCCCCTTAATCTTCTAAACTCCAATGAATACAATCCCAGGATCCTCAGCCGTTCCTCGTATGTTAGACCTCCCATTCCAGGGATCATCCGTATGAATCTCCGCTGGAAACGTTCCAGTGCCAGTATGTACTTCCTGAGGTGTGGGGACCAAAACTGGACACAGTACTCCAAATGGGGCCTAACCAGAGCTTTATAAAGTCTCAGTAGCACAACGGTGCTTTTATATTCCAACCCTCTTGAGATAAGTGACATCTGGGTGCCTCTCCACTGCAATCCCATCTGTCCAGTAGTATGGGGAGCAGAACTGCACACAGTATCCATCCCAGGATTCCATCTACGGCCTAACCAATCTTTTATAAACTAGCAACTTCCTTGTTCCTTTTGTTAATTTGTTGATGGGATGAGGGCTGCTTCAACCAAGCTTTATTTCTCATCCCATGCAGCAGTTCAGAGTCAAACACACTGGCCCGGAATCACATGCAGGAAGGCAGTTTCCTTCTTCAAAGGACATTACTGAACCAGATGAGGCTCTTTCCCTGACAATCATACAGATGTACAGCACAGAAACAGACCCTTCGGCCCAACCCGTCCATGCTGACCAGATATCCCAACCCAATCTAGTCCCCACCTGCCAGCACCCGGCCTATATCCCTCCAAACCCTTCCTATTCATATACTCATCCAAATGCCTCTTACACATACCACCCTCTGTGTGAAAACGTTGCCCCTTGGGTCTCTTTTATATCTTTCCCCTCTCACCCTAAACCTATGCCCTCTAGTTCTGGACTCCCCCACCCCAGGGAAAAGACTTTGTCTATTTATCCTATCCGTGCCCCTCATAATTTTGTAAACCTCTATAAGGTCACCCCTCAGCCTCCGACGCTCCAGGGAAAACAGCCCCAGCCTGTTCAGCCTCTCCCTGTAGCTCAGATCCTCCAACCTTGGCAGCATCCTTGTCAATCTTTTCTGAACCCTTTCAAGTTTCACAACATCTTTCCGATAGGAAGGAGACCAGAATTGCACACAATATTCCAACAGTGGCCTCACCAATGTCCTGTACAGCCGCAACATGACCTCCCAACTCCTGTATCATCATCAAAGTCTTAATTCCAGACATTAATTAACATCCCATTTCACCATCTCCCATGGTGGGATACATACAGAAGTCCCTGGAACATTCCCTAGAGTCTGTGACTGAAACAGGTTAGTAACAATGTCACTGAGGTCAGCACCCCTCCGAAAATGACAGCTTGGCTCCTGGAGACCAGCAATCCGTATGCCAGCTTCTGCACCACCTCGACCTCTACTGACATCTTCAGGGAACACACAACACAGAACAGTACAGGCCCTTCGGCCCTCAATGCTGTGCTGACCTCTTATCCTACTCTAAGACCAGACTAACCTCCGTACCCTTCAGTTTATTCTCATCCATGGGCCTGTCCAAGAGGCGCGTAAGTGTCCCTCATGTCTCTGACTCTACTCCCACCACTGGCAGTGCATTCCCCACCCCCCACCCCGTGTAAAGACCCTCCCTCTGACATCTCCCCTAAACCCTCCTCCAATCACATTAACATTTCCCCCCTCATGATAACCATTTCCACCCTGGGAAACAGCCTCTGCCTAGCCACTCTCTCTCTGCCTCTCACCATCCTGTCCCCCTCTATCAACTCCCCTCCCATCCTTCTTCACTCCAATCAGAAACCCCGAGCTCCCTCAACCTTTCTCCATCAGACACACCCTCCAGTCCAGGCAGCATCCTGGGAAATCTCCTCTGCACCTCCTCTAAACCTGTATCCCATAGCTCCTTACTGTCTGTATCCAGACGGACTGAGTTCCCTGTATCCCATAGCTCCTTACTGTCTGTATCCAGACGGACTGAGTTCCCTGTATCCCATAGCTCCTTACTGTCTGTATCCAGACGGACTGAGTTCCCTGTATCCCATAGCTCCTTACTGTCTGTATCCAGACGGACTGAGTTCCCTGTATCCCATAGCTCCTTACTGTCTGTATCCAGACGGACTGAGTTCCCTGTATCCCATAGCTCCTTACTGTCTGTATCCAGACGGACTGAGTTCCCTGTATCCCATAGCTCCTTACTGTCTGTATCCAGACGGACTGAGTTCCCTGTATCCCATAGCTCCTTACTGTCTGTATCCAGACAGACTGAGTTCCCTGTATCCCATAGCTCCTTACTGTCTGTATCCAGACGGACTGAGTTCCCTGTATCCCATAGCTCCTTACTGTCTGTATCCAGACGGACTGAGTTCCCTGTATCCCATAGCTCCTTACTGTCTGTATCCAGACGGACTGAGTTCCCTGTATCCCATAGCTCCTTACTGTCTGTATCCAGACGGACTGAGTTCCCTGTCTCCCATAGCTCCTTACTGTCTGTATCCAGACGGACTGAGTTCCCTGTATCCCATAGCTCCTTACTGTCTGTATCCAGACGGACTGAGTTCCCTGTATCCCATAGCTCCTTACTGTCTGTATCCAGACGGACTGAGTTCCCTGTATCCCATAGCTCCTTACTGTCTGTATCCAGACGGACTGAGTTCCCTGTATCCCATAGCTCCTTACTGTCTGTATCCAGACGGACTGAGTTCCCTGTATCCCATAGCTCCTTACTGTCTGTATCCAGACGGACTGAGTTCCCTGTATCCCATAGCTCCTTACTGTCTGTATCCAGACGGACTGAGTTCCCTGTATCCCATAGCTCCTTACTGTCTGTATCCAGACAGACAGATTTCCCTGTATCCCATAGCTCCTTACTGTCTGTATCCAGACGGACTGAGTTCCCTGTATCCCATAGCTCCTTACTGTCTGTATCCAGACGGACTGAGTTCCCTGTATCCCATAGCTCCTTACTGTCTGTATCCAGACGGACTGAGTTCCCTGTATCCCATAGCTCCTTACTGTCTGTATCCAGACGGACTGAGTTCCCTGTATCCCATAGCTCCTTACTGTCTGTATCCAGACGGACTGAGTTCCCTGTATCCCATAGCTCCTTACTGTCTGTATCCAGACGGACTGAGTTCCCTGTATCCCATAGCTCCTTACTGTCTGTATCCAGACGGACTGAGTTCCCTGTATCCCATAGCTCCTTACTGTCTGTATCCAGACAGACTGAGTTCCCTGTATCCCATAGCTCCTTACTGTCTGTATCCAGACAGACTGAGTTCCCTGTATCCCATAGCTCCTTACTGTCTGTATCCAGACAGACAGATTTCCCTGTATCCCATAGCTCCTTACTGTCTGTATCCAGACGGACTGAGTTCCCTGTATCCCATAGCTCCTTACTGTCTGTATCCAGACGGACTGAGTTCCCTGTATCCCATAGCTCCTTACTGTCTGTATCCAGACGGACTGAGTTCCCTGTATCCCATAGCTCCTTACTGTCTGTATCCAGACGGACTGAGTTCCCTGTATCCCATAGCTCCTTACTGTCTGTATCCAGACGGACTGAGTTCCCTGTATCCCATAGCTCCTTACTGTCTGTATCCAGACGGACTGAGTTCCCTGTATCCCATAGCTCCTTACTGTCTGTATCCAGACGGACTGAGTTCCCTGTATCCCATAGCTCCTTACTGTCTGTATCCAGACAGACTGAGTTCCCTGTATCCCATAGCTCCTTACTGTCTGTATCCAGACGGACTGAGTTCCCTGTATCCCATAGCTCCTTACTGTCTGTATCCAGACGGACTGAGTTCCCTGTATCCCATAGCTCCTTACTGTCTGTATCCAGACGGACTGAGTTCCCTGTATCCCATAGAACATAGAACATAGAACAATATAGCACAGAACAGGCCCTTCGGCCCACCATGTAGTGCCGAACATCTATCCTAGATTAAGCACCCATCCATGTACCTATCCAATTGCCGCTTAAAGGTCGCCAATGATTCTGACTCTACCACTCCCACGGGCAGCGCATTCCATGCCCCCACCACTCTCTGGGTAAAGAACCCACCCCTGACATCTCCCCCATACCTTTCACCCTTCACCTTAAATTTATGTCCCCTTGTAATATTCTGTTGTACCCGGGGAAAAAGTTTCTGACTGTCTACTCTATCTATTCCTCTGATCATCTTATAAACCTCTATCAAGTCACCCCTCATCCTTCGCCGTTCCAACGAGAAAAGGCCGAGAACTCTCAACCTGTCCTCGTACGACCTATTCTCCATTCCAGGCAACATCCTGGTAAATCTTCTCTGCACCCTCTCCAAAGCTTCCACATCTTTCCTAAAGTGAGGCGACCAGAACTGCACACAGTACTCCAAATGTGGCCTAACCAAAGTCCTGTACAGCTGCAACATCACTTCACGACTCTTGAATTCAATCCCTCTGCTAATGAACGCTAATACACCATAGACCTTCTTACAAGCTCTATCCACCTGAGTGGCAACTTTCAAAGATCTATGTACATAGACCCCAAGATCCCTCTGTTCCTCCACCTGACTATGAACCCTACCATTAACCCTGTATTCCGCATTCTTACTTGTTCTTCCAAAATGGACAACCTCACACTTGGCAGGGTTGAACTCCATCTGCCACTCCTCAGCCCAGCTCTGCATCATATCTAAGTCCCTTTGCAGCAGACAACAGCCCTCCTCACTGTCCACAACTCCACCAATCTTCGTATCATCTGCAAATTTACTGACCCACCTTTCGACTCCCTCATCCAAGTCATTAATAAAAATTACAAACAGCAGAGGACCCAGAACTGATCCCTGCGGAACTCCACTTGTAACTGGGCTCCAGGCTGAATATTTACCATTTACCACCACTCTCTGACTTCGACCGGTTAGCCAGGTCTCTATCCAATTGGCCAAATTTCCCTCTATCCCATGCCTCCTGACTTTCCGCATAAGCCTGCCATGGGGAACCTTATCAAATGCCTTACTAAAATCCATGTATACTACATCCACTGCTCTACCCTCATCCACATGCTTGGTCACCACCTCTCCATAGCTGCTTACTCTCTGTATCCAGACGGACAGAGTTCCCTCTATCCCATGCCTCCTTACTTTCTGAATGAGTCTATCACAGGGAACCTTATCAAACACCTTGTTAAAATCCATATACACCACATCCACTGCTCTACCCTCATCAACCTGTTTTGTCACATCCTCAAAGAATTCCATCGAGTTAGTGAGGCGTGACCTGGCCCTTGCAACGCTGTGCTCACTATCTCTCATCAAACTATGGCTTTCCAAGTCATCATAAATCCTGTCCCTCCGAATCCTCTCCAACACTCTGCCCCCCCCCCCCCCCCCCACCCCCATGGAAAAGTGGATTTAGAGAGTTTGGAAGGAAGTTTGAAAGAAGGACTGGCGGA
This sequence comes from Hemiscyllium ocellatum, assembly GCF_020745735.1. Classification (NCBI taxonomy): domain Eukaryota; kingdom Metazoa; phylum Chordata; class Chondrichthyes; order Orectolobiformes; family Hemiscylliidae; genus Hemiscyllium; species Hemiscyllium ocellatum. Next base: position 1,291,840 of record NC_083401.1, on the reverse strand, counting down.
TACTAATCTCAGGATTGCTACAGGTGCCAGATGCTAGTGAGGTTCAGAACAGGGAGCGAGTGCAGATGAACACGTGGCTGCAGGGCTGCTGTGGGAGGGAGGGTTTCAGATATGAGGGTCACTGGGCTAGGTCTAGGGGAGGTGGGACCTGTACAAGGAGGACAGGAGGCGCAGCAATACCCTGGGTGGGAGGCTTGCGAGAACTCTTCAGGTGCAGTCACTTTCTTGGGAGTTTTGTATAGGCCCCATTTCCCCACCCAATCATGTGTGGGAGAGATGGAAGAACACATTGGCTAGCAGATTTTGGAAAGGTGCAGTTGTAACAGGGTTATTGTTATGGGTGACATTAACTTCCCCAATTAGATTAGATCACTTACAGTGTGGAAACAGGCCCTTCGGCCCAACAAGTCCACACCGACCCGCCAAAGCGTATACCCCTATATTTACCCCTTACCTAACACTACGGGCAATTTAGCATGGCCAATTCACCTGACCCGCACATCTTTGGACTGTGGGAGGAAACCGGAGCACCCGGAGGAAACCCACGCAGACACGGGGAGAACGTGCAAACTCCACACAGTCAGTCGCCTGAGGCGGGAGTTGAACCTGGGACCCTGGTGCTAACCCACTGTGCCACTGTGAACCAGGCCAGGTGTCAGCTCTCTTGGTGGGAGAGCATTTTGGTGATAGTGGTCTCAACTCCATGACTTTTACTATACTCATGGAGAGGGAAAGGAGCAGACGGTGTGGGAAAGGATCTAATTGGGGGAGGGGGGATTACACAGCTATTAGGCAAGAGCTGAGACATCGATTCCCCTGCCCCTCGGAAGCTGCCTGACCTGCTGTGCTTTTCCAGCAACACATCTCGAAAGAAAGGCATTGAGCATATTTCAGACAGAGATAGAGGTTCTTGATTAGTAAGGGGACCAATGGTTACTGGGAGAGGCAGGAGAATGGGATTATGGAATATATCAGCCATGACTGAATCAGAGGGGCAGCCAAGAGTCATCACAGTGGAACTCTGGGAGACATCACCACAGTCATCACGACTGTACACAAGACCTCCACAGGATACCTTCCATGAGATGGCAAAGAGGAGGGTGGCTGAGAGGCATTCTGGGAGACGGTGCTGCAGTCACCAGGACTGGTCTGAACATTACAGATAGACTGGTGTCAGGGGCTGGTTAAGCCTCTCCCTCCCACCTTCCCTATCCAAAATAGGACACTGTGATGAAGTCAGGAAAGACTTTTACCTCCGGAGCAGCCATGCTGAGGAGTACTACAGTGTGTGGAAAGGTGCTGAGACCTTGTGTTGGGAGACTTTGGTGAGGGGAGCTACAATGAGGCTTTTTTCGTTTATTTAGAGCAGTGGGGATGGAGGCTAGAGCAGTTGCATGCTCCTCTTGCAGGGTGTGGAAGGTCAGCGTCACTACCAGTTGTCCCTGCTGGCTTCACCTGCAAGAAATGGCTTGGAAAGGGTGGACGCTAGGAAATTGTTTCCATTAGGCGAGGAGACTAGGACCCATGGGCACAGCCTTAGAATTAGAGGGGGTCAATTCAGAACAGAAACGCAGAGACATTTCTCCAGCCAGAGAGGGGTGGGCCTGTGGAATTCATTGCCGCAGAGTGCAGTGGAGTCCGGGACGCTAAATGTCTGCAAGGCCGAGATTGATAGATTCTTGATGTCACGAGGAATTAAGGGCTACGGGGAGAATGCGGGTAAGTGGAGTTGAAATGCCCATCAGCCATGATTGAATGGCGGAGTGGACTCGATGGGCCGAATGGCCTTACTTCCACTCCTATGTCTTATGGTCTGAAATGCATCCAGCTAGCTCCTCACAGTCTGCATGAGGGACCTGAAGCTGGGTCAACTCTGCTTCATTCAGGAGGCTGAGGGGGGTGATATAGAGGAGATGCGGGAGGTAGTCACACCTAGGTACGAGTTAAGGTAACTGGGTGACCATCAGGAGAGGGGATGGGAATAGGCAGTCAGTGGCTGTTCCCCTCAATAACAAGTATGCCATTGTGGACTCTGGGGGAGGGGGGTAAGCCACAGTAGGCAGGTCTCCAGCACTGAGCATGTCCCTGTGGGTGAGGAGGGAGGGGCGAGGGGGGGGGAGAATAGGACAGCGATAGTGAGAGTGGGTTGGCTGGTTTGGGGAGTAGACAGGAGATTCTGTGGATGAGAACAAGACTCCAAGATGGGATGTTGCACCCCCATCCCCATCCCCACCCCCACCCCCACCCCCACCCCCACCCCCATCCCCATCCCCACCCCCACCCTCACCCCCACCCCCACCCTCACCCCCACCCCCATCCCCATCCCCACCCCCACCCTCACCCCCACCCCCACCCTCACCCCCACCCCCATCCCCACCCCCACCCTCACCCCCACCCCCATCCCCACCCCCACCCTCACCCCTCACCCCCACCCCCATCCCCACCCCCACCCTCACCCCCACCCCCATCCCCACCCCCACCCTCACCCCCACCCCCACCCTCACCCCCACCCCCATCCCCACCCCCACCCTCACCCCCACCCCCATCCCCACCCTCACCCCCATCCCCATCCCCAACCCCACCCCCACCCTCACCCCCACCCTCACCCCCATCCCCACCCCCACCCCCACCCCCACCCTCACCCCCCACCCCCATCCCCACCCCCACCCTCACCCCCACCCCCACCCTCACCCCCTATCCCCACCCCCACCCCCACCCCCACCCTCACCCCCCCCCCCCCCCCCCCCCACCCCCCCCCCCACCCCCCCCCCCCCCCCACCCCCCCCCCCCCCCCCACCCCCCCCCCCCCCCCCCCCCCACCCCCCCCCCCCCCCCCACCCCCCCCCCCCCCCCCCCCCCCCCCCCCCCCCCCCCCCCCCCCCCCCCCCCCCCCCCCCCCCCCCCCCCCCCCCCCCCCCCCCCCCCCCCCCCCCCCCCACCCCCCCCCCCCCCCCCCCCCCCCCCCCCCCCCCCCCCCCCCCCCCCCCCCCCCCCCCCCCCCCCCCCCCCCCCCCCCCCCCCCCCCCCCCCCCCCCCCCCCCCCCCCCCCCCCCCCCCCCCCCACCCCCCCCCCCCCCCCCCCCCCCCCCCCCCCCCCCCCCCACCCCCCCCCCCCCCCCCCCCCCCCCCCCCCCCCCCCCCCCCCCCCCCCCCCCCCCCCCCACCCCCCCCCCCCCCCCCCCCCCCCCCCCCCCCCCCCCCCCCCCCCCCCCCCCCCCCCCCCCCCCCCCCCCCCCCCCCCCCCCCCCCCCCCCCCCCCCCCCCCCCACCCCCCCCCCCCCCCCCCCCCCCCCCCCCCCCCCCCCCCCCCCCCCCCCCCCCATCCCCACCCCCACCCTCACCCCCACCCCCACCCTCACCCCCATCCCCACCCCCACCCCCACCCCCACCCTCACCCCCATCCCCATCCCCAACCCCACCCCCACCCTCACCCCCACCCTCACCCCCATCCCCACCCTCACCCCCACCCCCATCCCCACCCCCACCCTCACCCCCACCCCCATCCCCACCCTCACCCCCATCCCCATCCCCACCCCCACCCCCACCCTCACCCCCACCCCCATCCCCACCCCCACCCTCACCCCCACCCTCACCCCCACCCCCACCCTCACCCTCACCCTCACCCCCACCCCCACCCCCACCCTCACCCTCACCATCCCCCCAAGATGGCAGGGTCAGGGATGTCTCTAACTTGGATTGAGAGTTGGTTGGCTGATAGGAAACAAAGAGTAGTGATAAACGGCTCCATTTCGGAATGGCAGGCAGTGACCAGTGGGGTAACGCAGGGATCAGTACTGGGATCGCAGCTTTTTACAATATATGTTAATGATATAGAAGATGGTTTTAGTAATAACATGAGACATTTGCTGATGATACTAAGCTGGGTGGCAGGGTGAAATGTGAGGAGGATGTTAGGAGATTACAGGGTGACCTGGACAGGTTAGGTGAGTGGTCAGATGCATGGCAGATGCAGTTTAATGTGGATAAATGTATGGTTATCCACTTTGGTGGCAAGAACAGGAAGGTAGATTACTACCTCAATAGAATTAATTTAGGTAAAGGGACAGTACAGAGAGATCTGGGTGTTCTTGTACACCAGTCAATGAAGGTAAGCATGCAGGTACAGCAGGTAGTGAAGAAGGCTAATAGCATACTGGCCTTCATAACAAGAGGGATTGAGTATAGAAGCAAAGAGGTTCTTCTGCAGCTGTACAGGGCCCTGGTGAGACCACACCTGGAGTACTGTGTGCAGTTCTGGTCTCCAAATTTGAGGAAAGACATTCTGGCTATTGAGGGAGTGCAGCGTAGGTTCACGAGGTCAATTCCTGGAATGACGGGATTACCTTACACTGAAAGACTGAAGCGACTGGGCTTGTACCCTTGAGTCCTGAGCCTCCTTCACTGCCGCTCCCTCACCACCAGACGCCTGGAGGAAGAACGCCTCATCTTCTGCCTCGGAACACTTCAACCCCAGGGCATCAATGTGGACTTCAACAGTTTCCTCATTTCCCCTTCCCCCACCTCACCCTAGTTCCAAACTTCCAGCTCAGCACTGTCCCCATGACCTGTCCGGACTTGTCCTACCTGCCTAGTTCCTTTTCCACCTATCCACTCCGCCCTCTCCTCCCTGACCTATCACCTTCATCCCCTCCCCCACTCACCCATTGTACTCTATGCTACTCTCTCCCCACCCCCACCCTCCTCTAGCTTATCTCTCCATGCTTCAGGCTCTCTGCCTTTATTCCTGATGAAGGGCTTTTGCCCGAAACGTTGATTTCGCTGCTCGTTGGATACTGCCTGAACTGCTGTGCTCTTCCAGGACCACTGATCCCAGAGAAGCCCGACAGAACCACACAATCCGGCCAGTGTGGAATAGGCTCTTCAGCCCATCAAGACCACACCGACCCTCCGAAGAGTAACCCACCCAGATCCATTCCCCCCGTCCCCTATATTTGCCCCTGACTAATGAGCACCAAGAGGAAACCAACACAGACACGGGGAGAATGTGTAAACTCCACACAGAGAGACGCCCGAGGTGGGAATTGAACCCGGGTTCCTGGCACAGGGGGGCAGCAGTGCTCACCACTGAGTGACAGTGGCACACTCGGGCTCCCAGATTCTCCGAAACCCAGATACACCCGATCCCAGACACTCTCAAACACAAACCCTCCGGATCACACAATCCCCTGATCCCTCACACCCCTGGTCACACACTCCCCTGATCACACACTCCCCTGATCACACACTCCCCTGATCCCTCACTCCCCTGATCACACACTCCCCTGATCCCTCACTCCCCTGATCACACACTCCCCTGATCCCTCACTCCCCTGATCCCTCACTCCCCTGATCACACACTCCCCTGATCCCTCACTCCCCTGATCACACACTCCCCTGATCACACACTCCCCTGATCCCTCACTCCCCTGATCCCTCACTCCCCTGATCACACACTCCCCTGATCCCTCACTCCCCTGATCACACACTCCCCTGTTCACACACTCCCCTGATCACACACTCCCCTGATCACACACTCCCCTGATCCCTCACTCACATGATCCCTCACTCCCCTGATCACACACTCCCCTGATCCCTCACTCCCCTGATCACACACTCCCCTGATCCCTCACTCCCCTGGTCACACACTCCCCTGATCCCTCACTCCCCTGATCACACATTCCCCTGATCACAAACTCCCCAAATCACACACTCCCCTGATCCCTCACTCCCCTGATCCCTCACTCCCCTGATCCCTCACTCCCCGATCCCTCACTCCCCTGATCACACACACCCCTGATCCCTCACTCCCCTGTTCACACACTCCCCTGGTCACACACTCCACTGATCACACACTCCCCTGATCCCTCACTCCCCTGATCACACACTCCCCTGATCTCACACTCCCCTGATCACACACTCCCCTGATCCCTCACTCCCCAAATCACACACTCCCCTGATCCCTCACTCCCCTGATCACTCACTCCCCTGATCACACACTCCCCTGGTCCCACACTCCCCTGATCACACACACCCCTGATCACACACTCCCCTGTTCACACACTCCCCTGATCACACACACCCCTGATCACACACTCCCCTGATCACTCACTCCCCTGATCACACACTCCCCTGATCACACACTCCCCTGATCGCACACTCCCCTGATCACACACTCCCCTGGTCACACACTCCCCTGATCCCTCACTCCCCTGATCACACACTCCCCTGATCACTCACTCCCCTGATCCCTCACTCCCCTGATCGCACACTCCCCTGATCACTCACTCCCCTGATCACACACTCACCTGATCACACACTCCCCTGATCACACACTCCCCTGTTCACACACTCCCCTGATCACACACTCCCCTGGTCCCACACTCCCCTGGTCACACACTCCCCTGATCCCTCACTCCCCTGGTCACACACTCCCCGAGATCACACACTCCCCTGGACACACACTCCCCTGATCCCTCACTCCCCTGATCACACACTCCCCTGATCACTCACTCCCCTGATCACACACTCCCCTGATCCCTCACTCCCCTGATCACACACACTCCCCTGATCCCCCACTCCCCTGATCACACACTCCCCTGATCACACACTCCCCTGATCACACACTCCCCCTGATCACACACTCCCCTGATCCCTCACTCCCCTGATCACACACTCCCCTGATCCCTCACTCCCCTGATCCCTCC
>NC_083401.1:1201899-1284643 GCF_020745735.1 Hemiscyllium ocellatum | reverse complement strand
GTATGGTCACACACTCCCCTGATCACACACTCCCCTGGTCACACACTCCCCTGATCACACACTCCCCTGGTCACACACTCCCCTGATCACACACTCCCCTGATCACACACTCCCCTGATCACACACTCCACTGATCACACACTCCCTGATCACACACTCCCCTGATCACACACTCCCCTGATCACACACTCCCCTGGTCACACACTCCCCTGATCACACACTCCCCTGGTCACACACTCCCCTGGTCACACACTCCCCTGATCACACACTCCCCTGATCACACACTCCCCTGATCACACACTCCCCTGATCACACACTCCCCTGGTCACACACTCCCCTGATCACACACTCCCCTGGTCACACACTCCCCTGATCACTCACTCCCCTGATCACACACTCCCCTGATCACACACTCCCCTGATCACACACTCCCCTGATCACACACTCCCCTGATCACACACTCCCCTGATCACACACTCCCCTGATCACACACTCCCCTGGTCACACACTCCCCTGGTCACACACTCCCCTGGTCACACACTCCCCTGATCACACACTCCCCTGGTCACACACTCCCCTGATCACACACTCCCCTGATCACACACTCCCCTGATCACACACTCCCCTGATCACACACTCCCCTGATCACACACTCCCCTGATCACACACTCCCCTGATCACACACTCCCCTGATCACACACTCCCCTGATCACACACTCCCCTGATCACACACTCCCCTGATCACACACTCCCCTGATCACACACTCCCCTGGTCACACACTGACACTGACACTGACCTGATCCTGATCCTGATCCTCCCTCGATCCCGGATCCACTTCACTCTCTCCCCGTCTCTCCGCCGTCATCCTGCACAGGCCCGGCCCCGCCCCCTGCAACAGGCCCCGCCCCCGGGATCAGGCCCCGCCCCCGGGATCAGGCCCCGCCCCCGGGATCAGGCCCGCCCCCTGCAACAGGCCCCGCCCCCGGGATCAGGCCCCGCCCCCGGGATCAGGCCCCGCCCCCGGGATCAGGCCCGCCCCCTGCAACAGGCCCCGCCCCCGGGATCAGACCCCGCCCCCGGGATCATGCCCCCTCCCGCTAGACCGCCCCCGGGATCAGGCCCCGCCCCCGGGGTCAGGCCCCGCCCCCTGCAACAGGCCCCGCCCCCGGGATCAGGCCCCCGCCCCCGGGATCAGGCCCCGCCCCCCGGGATCTGCCCCCTTCAACATTCCCCCTCCCCCGGACTCCCCCCTGGAATAGGCCCCGCCCCCGTACCGCCCACAGCATCGGCCCCGCCCCTCACTCCAGCCCCGCCCCGAACCCATCACCGCCCCTCACACTAGCCCCGCCTCCCTCTGCGACTCCGCCCCTCTCACTAGCCCCGCCTCCCCCTGCGACTCCGCCCCTCTCACTAGCCCCGCCTCCCCCTGCGACTCCGCCCCTCACACTAGCCCCGCCTCCCTCTGCGACTCCACCCCTCACACTAGCCCCGCCTCCCTCTGCGACTCCGCCCCTTACACTAGCCCCGCCTCCCCCTGCGACTCCGCCCCTTACACTAGCCCCGCCTCCCCCTGCGACTCCGCCCCTTACACTAGCCCCGCCTCCCCTGCGACTCCGCCCCTTACACTAGCCCCGCCTCCCCTGCGACTCCGCCCCTCACACTAGCCCCGCCTCCCTCTGCGACTCCGCCCCTTACACTAGCCCCGCCTCCCCCTGCGACTCCGCCCCTTACACTAGCCCCGCCTCCCCCTGCGACTCCGCCCCTTACACTAGCCCCGCCTCCCCTGCGACTCCGCCCCTTACACTAGCCCCGCCTCCCCCTGCGACTCCGCCCCTTACACTAGCCCCGCCTCAACGCCGGCCCCTCCCCCTCAGTTCCGGTCCAGCCTCAGGCCTCTCGCCCGCGACGTCTCCCGCCGCCTGGGCCTCTCCCCCACCCCAGGTCCCCACCACCGTCACCAGGCCCCTCCCTCCTGCCACAGGCCCCTCCCTCCTGCCTCAGGCCCCTCCCTCCTGCCTCAGGCCCCGCCCTCCTTCCTCAGGCCCCTCCCTCCTGCCTCAGGCCCCGCCCTCCTTCCTCAGGCCCCTCCCTCCTGTCCCAGGCCCCTCCCTCCTGCCTCAGGCCCCGCCCTCCTTCCTCAGGCCCCTCCCTCCTGTCCCAGGCCCCACCCTCCTGCCTCAGGCCCCTCCCTCCTGCCTCAGGCCCCGCCCTCCTTCCATAGGCCCCTCCCTCCTGTCCCACGCCCCTCCCTCCTGCCACAGGCCCCGCCCTCCTGCCTCAGGCCCCACCCTCCTGTCCCAGGCCCCACCCTCCGTCACAGGCCCCTCCCTCCTGTCCCTGACCCCTCCCTCTTGACCCAGGCCCCTCCCTCCTGTCACAGGCCCCTCCCTCCTGCCCCAGGCCACTCCCTCCTGTCCCAGACCCCGCCCTCCTGTCCCAGGCCCCTCCCTCTTGACCCTGGCCCCTCCCTCCTGCCTCAGGCCCCTCCCTCCTGTCCCAGACCCCTCCCTCCTGACCCAGACCCCGCCCTCCTGTCCCAGACCCCGCCCTCCTGTCAGAGGCCCCTCCCTCCTGTCACAGGCCCCGCCCTCCTGCCCCAGGCCCCTCCCTCCTGCCCCAGACCCCGCCCTCCTGCCCCAGGCCCCTCCCTCCTGTCCCAGACCCCGCCCTCCTGTCCCAGACCCCACCCTCCTGTCCCAGGCCCCACCCTCCTGTCCCAGGCCCCACCCTCCTGTCCCAGGCCCTCCCTCCTGACCCAGGCCCCACCCTCCTATCCAAGGCCCCACCCTCCTGCCACAGGCCCCTCCCTCCTTTCCCAAACCCCTCCCTCCTGACCCAGACCCCACCCTCCTGTCCCAGGCCCTCCCTCCTGCCCCAGACCCCTCCCTCCTGTCCAAGGCCCCACCCTCCTGTCTCAGGCCCCTCCCTCCTGTCCCAAGCCCCTCCCTCCTGTCCCAGGCCCCACCCTCCTGTCCAAGGCCCCTCCCTCCTGTCTCAGGCCACTCCCTCCTGTCCCAAGCCCCTCCCTCCTGTCCAAGGCCCCACCCTCCTGTCTCAGGCCCCTCCCTCCTGTCCCAAGCCCCTCCCTCCTGTCCCAGGCCCCACCCTCCTGCCCCTGGCCCCTCCCTCCTGCCCCAGTACCCGCCCTCCTGTCCCAGGCCCCTCCCTCCTGTCCCAGGCCCTGCCCTAGGCCCCGCCCTCCTGCCCCAGACCCCTCCCTCCTGCCCTGTCTCCCCCCCCCCCCCCCCCCCGTCCCCTGGTCCCCTGTCCCCCCAGCTCAGAGGGGGATGGGGTGGAGGGTGTCCATCTCCTGGGAGTGGGTCATCCACAACAATCTCTTGATGTGGATGTTCTGGTTAGAAAGGCCGCGGTGCGTGTTGTCAGCCTGAGGCCGGTGAGGGAGTGTGGCCCTGACGGTGAATACCCTCTGTCATTGAGAGTGTGCCCATCCCCACCCCGTGCGGTAACTGTACCGTTCAGGATCGGAGACGGTTACAGAGAGTGGGCAACTCGGCCCAGACACTCACAAAGGCCAGCCTCCCATCGAGACAATCCACCCGTGGGCGGCACGGTCGCACAGTGGTTAGCACTGCTGCCTCACAGCGCCAGAGACCCTGGTTCAATTCCCACCTTGGGCGACTGACTGTGTGGAGTTTGCACGTTCTCCCTGTGTCTGCGTGGGTTTCCTCCGGGTGCTCCGGTTTCCTCCCACAGTCCAAAGATGTGCGGGTCAGGTGAATTGGCCATGCTAAATTGCCCGTAGTGTTAGGTAAGGGGTAATGTAGCGGTATGGGTGGGTTGCGCTTCAGCGGGTCGGTGTGGACTTGTTGGGCCGAAGGGCCTGTTTCCACACTGTAAGTAATCTTATCTAATCGAATCTCCCAGGCCCGCTGTCAAGGAAAGGCCACCAGCATTCTCAAAGGTCCATCCCACCCTGGCAATGTTTCTCTAGACACCCTACCATCAGGGAGAAGGGACAGAAGCCTGAACACACACACACACACACCAGCCGGTTTCACAACAGTTTCTACCCTCCTGTTGTTAGAATGCCGAATGGTCTCACAAACTCTTAACATTTGCCTGTCCCTGTGTTTTTGTTTTTGCTGCTGTTTACGGATTATTTACTGATCTATGCTCCTTAACTCTGGGATCTGCCTGGATTGCTCACAAGGCAAAGTTTTTCACTGTACCTCGGTACACGTGACAATCAATTCAATTCCAAAAAGAGACAATGCAAGGTAGCAGACAATGACATATCCATCCCTGATCATCTCAATGCCTTCTACGCTCGCTTTTAGCAGAATTTCAGCAGGGGTGACACCTGTTCCAACAAGTCCTGACCAACCTATCCCAACAGTCACTGCACCAGAGATCAGGTCACGTTTCCTTCAGTACACATGTTTGTTTCAGTACATGATTTAAGAGCTTCAGGACTGTGCTTTTCCAGCTGATCTAAACTCTGGTTTCCAGCATCTGCAGTCCTCACTTTGGCCTAGTTGATTTTAACCTTACTGTGAATCCTCTTGCAGCCACGTACTGAAACAGACCTGCTACCACAGCCACGTTCACTCCCTCAATGCCTGTCTCCTGGAGGAAGGACGCCTCATCTTCCGCCTCGGAACACTTCAACCCCAGGGCATCAATGTGGACTTCAACAGCTTCCTCATTTCCCCTCCCCCCACCTCACCCTAGTTCCAAACTTCCAGCTCAGCACTGTCCCCATGACCTGTCCTACCTGCCTATCTTCCTTCCCACCTATGCATCGTCCTCCCTGACCTATCACCTCCATCCCCTCCTGCACTCACCTATTGTACTCTATGCTACTTTCTCCCCCACCCCCACCCTCCTCTCATTTATCTCTCCACCCTGCAGGCACTCTGCCCTTATTCCTGATGAAGGGCTTTTGCCTGAAACATCGATTTTCCTGCTCCTTGGATGCTGCCTGAACTGCTGTGCTCTTCCAGCACCACTCTGATCTAAACTCTTAACATTCGCCAGTCCCTGTGTTGTTGTGTTGCTGCTGTTTATCTATTATTTACTATATGTGCTCCTTAACTCTGGGATCTGCCTGTGGTGGAGGAAAACACATCACTAACCCAAAGAAACCCAAACGTATAAATAGAAAGCAAGAATCATGTACAGTGCTTCGCCTGAGGCCCACTGAAGATGTTCCCCAGTATGGTGATGAAACGTCTGGAAATGAACCTTCCAGCTCAGTGAGCAAACCTACATCCAGAACCTCAACCTGAGCTACAAATCTTCTCAAAATCTTGCTTATTTATCCTAGCCATGCCCCTCATGGTTTTATAAACCTCTGTAAGTTTATCCCTCAGCCTTCCCCGCTCCAGGGAAAATAGTTCCAGCCTATCCAGCCTCTCCCTATAGCTCAAACCCTCCAGTCCTTTGTAAATCTTTTCTGCATCATTTCCAGTTTAATGCCATCTTTCTGACAGGGGCAATACTCCAAATGTGGCTTTGGCCATGGTCCTTTATGGCTGGAACCTGACATCTCAACTCCTGTGGCAAATGGAGTTTAATTTAGATAAATGTGAGGTGCTGTATTTTGGAAAGGCAAATCAGGGCAGGATTTATACACTTAATGGGAAGGTCCTGGGGAGTGTTGCTGAACAAAGAGACCTTGGAGTGTAGGTTCATAGCTCCTTGAAGGTGCAGTTGCAGGTAGATAGGATCGTGAAGAAGGTATGTCGAAAGCATGCCTTTATTGGTCAGTGCATTAAGAATAGAAGTTGGGATGTCCTGTTGCTAAGTTGATTAGGTTATGATTCTATGACTGTACTCAATGCTGTGATGACAGAGGCAAGGGTGCTAACTGCCTACTTCACCACCCTGTCTCCCACTGACTCATGGTTCCCATAATCCCATACAAATATCTCTGCTAGGGACCCTGACATTATTTCCCCAGCTCCCCACAATGTTTTGGGATACACTTGATAAGGTTCCAGGGATGCAGTTTAAGACTTCTAGCACCTTCTCTTCTGTAATGTGGATTCTTTTCACATATCACGATTTATTTCCCTGAGTTCCATGTCTTTCTCCACACTGATTATTGATGAGAAATATTCATTCAGAATCTCACTCATCTCCTGTAGTTCCATACAGAGATGACCTGGTTAATTTTTAAGGGGCCTTATTCTCTCTCCAGTTACTCTTTTGTCCTTAATATACTTGAAGAATCTTTTTGGATTCTCCTTTACCTTATCTGCTAGAGCTCTCTCATGTCCCCTTTTGCCCTCCTGATTTCCCTTTTTCGTGTTCTCCTTCACCCTGATACTCCGGAAGGGATTCCCTTGTCTCTCCTCCTGCTGACTATACCTGACATGTGCCTCCTTCTTGGTCAGGGCCTCAATAACTCCCTGATCATCCAGATTTCCCTCCTCCTGCCAACCTTACCCATTCAGACAGGAACACGCTGGCCCTAAACCTTCATCCACTCACTTTTGGAAGCCTCCCACTTCCCAGACACCCCTTGACCTGCAAACAGCCTTCCCCAAGCCATTTTTGAATGTTCTTGTCTAAGACCATCAAAATTGGCCTTGCCCCAATTTAGAACTCTGATATGTGAGTGAGACCTATTCTTCTTCATAAATCTTTTAAAAGCAATAGAATTATGATCATTGGTCACAAACACTTCCCTCACTTACCCTGCTTTATTTCCAAAGAGGAGGTCACGTTTTGCCCCTTCCCTAGTCGGGCCATCGACATAATTCTTGAGAAATTCTTCCCGAACACACTTAACAAACTCCTCCCAATCCAAGGCCTTCCCACTGTGACAATCCCAGTCGATGATTGGAAAGTTAACCTCCCTTCCTAATATAACCCTGTTATTTTTGCAGCTATCCGCGATCTCACTACGTATTTACTCCAAAATCTCCCCCTGAGTATTGTGGGGGTGGGGGGGTGGGGGGGATCTATTGTACAATGCTATCAAACTGATCTTCCCCTTTCTATTTTCCATATAGCTTCACTGGATGATCCCCCAGCAATATTGTCTCTCAGTACAGCCATGATGTTCTCCCTTATGAAAGGCGCCACTCCCCCTCCTCTCTCGCCTCCCTTTCTATCCTTCCTATAGCATCTGTGCCCTGGAACATTGACCTGCCAGTCCTGTCCCTCCCTGAGCCAGCTCTCTGTAATTGCTATAACATCCCAGTCCCATGTACCCAACCAGGCCCTGAGCTCATCTGCCTTTCATGTCACATCTCCTGCATTGAAATAAATGGTTTAATTTATCAGTCTCCCCAATTCCTTGCCCTGCTGTTGCCTTGTTCTCTCTAACTTCTGGACAAGCCTCTGCCTTTCACTGTCTGACTCCCAGCCCCCTGCCATTCCAGTTTGAAACTCCCCCAGTTAACTGGATCCAATTTCCCAGCCAGGGTACTGGATCCCCTACAGTTCAGGTACAGCCCAGCCTTCTTGGACAGGTCACCTCAGCCCCAGAAAAAATCCCAATGCTGCAAAAATCGGAATGCCCATCCTCTGCCCGCCCTCTGCCCGCCCTCTGCCCGTCCTCTGCCCGCCCTCTGCCCGCCCTCTGCCCGCCCTCTGCCCGTCCTCTGCCGCCCTCTGCCCGCCCTCTGCCCGCCCTCTGCCGCCCTCTGCCCGCCCTCTGCCCGTCCTCTGCCCGCCCTCTGCCCGCCCTCTGCCCGCCCTCTGCCCGTCCTCTGCCCGCCCTCTGCCCGCCCTCTGCCCGCCCTCTGCCCCAGCTCCTCAGCCAGACATTGGTCTGCTCTATCCTCCCATTCTGACTTTCACTAGCACGTGGCACTGGGATTTTTACCCTTCTGCTTACCTCCTTATATTCACTCTGCAGGATCACATCCCTTTTATATTTATGTCATTGGTCCCAATGCATAAAATCACCTCCGGCAGCTCACTCTCCCCTTTCAGAATCTGCTGCCACTGCTCCATGCTGTCCTTGACTCTGACCCCGAGGGAGTAGTGAATGGAAACAAGGAGCAGTAATGCCTCCCTTCCCCCACTGTCTCTCACACAGCCAGGGACCTGGGTTCGATTCCACTCTCGGGCGACTCACGGGAACTGGAGATGGCCATTTGGCCCTTTCATACTGTTTCACCATTCAATATCGTCATTGAATCTCCTCCCAAAATGCTGAGGGAGGCAGGAGAGGAAATTGTGACAAACTTTAACCCTTGAATCACAACAGCTAGATCTACTTCCTTTTTTAAAACATGTAATGGATTGGTCACAACCACTTCCTGTGGTGATGAATTCCCCAGACCAACTTCCCACTCTCTGGGTGAAGACATTCATTCTGACCCCAGCCCTTCTCCCTAAACTATGGAGTCCCTCACCATCACTGTGTCCTTCGTGAATCAAACCTGTCTCACCCTGTTAGCATTTTCGAGCTTTCAATGAGATTCCCTTTCATCATCAGACATGTTCAACACAAGGGGTGTCAGAAACAAGAGTGCTGAACTGAGAGAATGGATCAGTGCTTGGGACTATGATGTGTGGCCACAACAGAGACGTGAGTTTCACAGGGGCAGGGATGGTTACTGGATGTTCCAGGGTTTAGAATATTTAAAAAGTTCAGGGAGGGTGGAAAAAGAGAAGGGGGTATAGCATTGTTAATCAGAGAGTGCATCACAGCTACAGAAATGAAGGTTGTTGAGGAAGGTGCGTTTAGTGAGTCAGTATGGGTGGGAGTTAGGAACAGCAAGGGAACAGCCGTAGGGAGTAGCAGTAGGGAGATTGAAGACCTCGTAGCTGGGCAGATTTTGAAAAAAGGCAGGTGTAGCAGGGTTGTTGGTATGGGTGATTTCAACTTTCCCAATATTGACTGGAACATCCTTGGTGCAGATGGTTTGGCTGGAGCCGTTCTGTCAGGTGTGTTCAGGATGTAGACAGTCTGACGAGGGAAGAGGCCATTTTGGATTTGGTGCTCGGCAATGAGCTTTACAGGTGTCAGATCTCGCAGTGGGAGAACACTTTGGTGACAGTGATCACAAGTGCGTCACGTTTACCATAGCCATGGAGAGGGAATGGAGCAGTTACTGAGGGAAGATATTTAATTGGGGAAAAGGAAATTATGACGCTATCAGACAGGATTTGGGAAGTACAGACTGGGAGCAATTGTTCCACAGAAAGGGCACAGCAGACATGTGGAGACTATTTAAGGAGCAGTTGTTGCGAGTGATGCAGGAATTTATTCCTCTGAGACAGGTAAGAAGGGGTAAGATTAAGGAACCTTGGATGACGAGAATAGAGGAGCTTCTCATCAAAAGGAAGAAGACAGCTTATGTAAGGTGGAGGAAGCAAGGATCCAGCACAGCTTTGGAGGATTACAGACTTGCCAGAAAGCAGCTCAGAAATGGACTGAGGAGAGCCAGGAAGGGAGACGAAAAAGGCTTGGCAAGAAGGATTAGGGAGAACCCAATGGCATTTTACTCAGATGTGAGGAATAAGAGAGTGGTCAGGGAGAAGATGGACTGATCAGTGATAGCGTAGGGAACTTGTACATGGAGTCTGAGCAGATAGGGGAAGCCTTAAATGAGTTTTTTGCTTCAGTTTTCACTAAGAAAAGGGACCTTGTTGTGAATGAGAACTTTGAGGAGCTGGGATACAGGCTTTACCAGATCAAGATTGATGAAGTTGATGTGCTGGAAATTTTGGAAAACATTAAGATTGATAATCCCCAGGGCTAGACCAGATTTATCTTGGGCTGCACCGGGAAACGAGAAAGGAGGTTGCTGAGCCGCTGGTGAGGATATTTGCCTCCTCACTCTCCACGTACCGGAGGATTGGAAGGAAGCGAATGTTGTTCCTCTTTTCGAGAAGGGTAATAGGGAAATCCCTGGCAATTACAGACCAGTCAGTCTTACGTTTGTGGTCAGCAAAGTGTTGGAAAGAATTCTGAGGGATAGCATTTATGACTATTTGACAAAGCATAGTGTGATTAAAGGCAGCCAGCACGGCTTTGTGAGGGGCAGGTCATGCCTCACAAATCTTATTGAGTTCTTTGAGGAGGGGACAAGACAGGTCGATGACGGTCGAGCAGTGGATGTGGTGTATATGGACTTCAGCAAGGCATTTGATAGGGTTCCCCACGGTAGGCTCATTCATAAAGTCAGGAAGTATGGGATACCGGGAGATTTGGCTATCTGGATTCAGAATTGGCTGGCTGACAGAAGGCAGAGAGTGGTTGTAGATGGAAAGTATTCTGCCTGGAGGTCAGTGTTGAGTGGGGTCCCACAGAGCTCTGTTCTTGGGGCCTCTGCTCTTTGAAGTTTTTATAAATGACTTGGATGAGGAGGTTGAGGGGTGGGTTAGTAAATTTGCAGATGACACAAAGGTTGGAGGTGTCGTCGATAGTATCGAGGGCTACTGCAGGCTGTAGCGCGACATAGACAGGATGCAGAGCTGGGCTGAGAAATGGCAGATGGAGTTCAACCTGGATAAATGTGAAGTGATGCATTTTGGAAGGTCGACCCCGAATGCTGAATATAGGATTAAAGACAGAATTCTTGGCAGTGTGGAGGGACAGAGGGATCTGGGTGTGCAAGTACATAGATCCCTCAAAGTTGCCACCAAAGTGGATAGGGTTGTTAAGAAAGCATACGGTGTTTAGGCTTTCATTAACAGGAGGACTGAGTTTAAGAGCCGCGAGGTTTTGCTGCAGCTCTACAAGTCCCTAGTGAGACCACACTTGGAATATTGTGTCCAGTTCTGGTCGCCCGACTATAGGCAAGATACAGAGGCTTTGGAGAGGGTGCACAGAAGGTTTAGCAGGATGCTGCCTGGACTGGAGGGCTTGCCTAATGAAGAGAGGTTGGCTAAGCTCGGAGTTTTCTCTCTGGAGAGAAGGAGGAAGAGAGGTGACCTGATCGAGGTGTACAAGATAATGCGTGGATTAGATAGAGTCAATAGCCAGAGACATTTCCCCAGGACAGGATTGACAGGTATGAGGAGTCATAGTTTGAAGATATTAGGAGGAAGGTATTAAGGAGACATCGGAGGTAGGTTCTTTACACAGAGAGTTGTGAATGCATGGAATGCGTTGCCAGCGGTGGTGGTGGAAGCAGAGTCATTGGGGACATTTAAGCGACTGCTGGACATGCACAAGGACAGCAGTGAGTTGAGGGGTGTATAGGTTACGTTATTATATTTTACATTAGGATTAAACCTCGGCACAACATGGTGGGCTGAATGGCCTGTTCTGTGCTGTACTTTTCTATGTTCTATGTTCTATCATTCTAAACTCCAGTGGAAATAATCCAAACTAACTCAGTCTGTCTTCAGTAGACCTGCCAACCCGGGAATCGATCTGGGAAACATTCCCTGCACTTTGTCCGCAGCAAGAACATTGTACCACAGGGAAAGAGACCAACAAACTCCTGCACACACCATTCCGGGTGCAGCCTCACCAATGGCAGCAGGACATCCTGTTCCTGAACTGGAATCGTTCCTTAACTAGTGAAATCCTCTCACTCTCAGTCCTGCTTTCTTCTCTCCCACCCGCTCCCGTACAGTCAGGCTGCTTGTGGTCAGCACTCCCTGTTTGTGTTATTCATTCACGGGATGAGGGTGTCACTGGCTAGACCAGCATTTATTACCCAGAGGGCAGTTAGGGATGGGTAATAAATGTCCATACTGAGCAATGCTGCAATCCCCTGGTTAAATACAAGAACTGGGGAGCATTACCCAGAGAATAGCCCACAGTATGGGCTTCACTTTGGCAATGTCCCACACTTTGGGATTTTCACAGTTGTTTTCCTTCTGTAAATAGCTATAACCGGGTTTGGAAGCAAGAAGCAATTAAACACAGCACCTAAACTCCCAGCAAACCCACAAGGCAGCCACACTGATTCATCACCTAACATCAGAAACAGATCCAACTGGTTTCTAACCATGACTGAATCTTCACACCCCTTTCATCAAATCACTCCAATACCAAAGGCACTCACACCCATCATGTCTGTACTAGCCCTGTCACCCTCCACCCACTCACCACACCCCCGGCACACTGCTCCTTTGTCCCAGATCCCTTTGACACTGCA
This sequence comes from Hemiscyllium ocellatum, assembly GCF_020745735.1. Taxonomy (NCBI): domain Eukaryota; kingdom Metazoa; phylum Chordata; class Chondrichthyes; order Orectolobiformes; family Hemiscylliidae; genus Hemiscyllium; species Hemiscyllium ocellatum. The sequence goes on along the minus strand of NC_083401.1, from coordinate 1,272,604 downwards.
CTATTCCTCCCGGCTGAATACACGGCAGATGGAGGCTGCTTCAAGAAGATCCCGGGCTCAGCTCCACTTTCCTGTAGGCTCCCATTAACCCTCGAGTGCCCTGTCCATCAAAGTCACCAGGGAACTCAGCCTGCAATAAAGGCAACCTCCCCACCCCCCTCCCCACCCCCCCCCCCTCCCCCAAACCCCTCCCCCAAACCCCTCAGCCTGGAGGACTATCCAGGGAACAGCAATCGATATTGGAACAAGCCTCCAAGGGAGGACATTGTGCCCATCTCCTTCTGAGAGGGAGATTAAAGCTGTCTATTAGTGTCTCTCACAAAACAGAAACATCCCATCGAACATCCAATTCATTGAAGATTTCATCAGTATTCCCACTGGAAGAAGACAATGTTGTCGAGGAGAATACTGAGATACAGGCTATTAGACCACATGGGATTGAGGTTCACAAGGAAGAGATGTTAGCAATTCTGGAACGTGTAAAAATCGGTAAGTCCCCTGGGCTGGATGGGATTTATCCCAGGATTCTCTGGGAAGCCAGGGAAGAGATTACCAAGCCTTTGGAAAGGAGTTGCTGAATCAGACACAGTCATCATGGATTTACAAAAGGGAAGTCATTCTTGACAAATCTACTGGAAATCTTTAAGGATGTAACTCAGAACTGATCAGGGAAGTCAGCGAATGTGGTTTATTTGGACTTTTGATTAAGTCCCACATAAGGTAGGCTAATGCTAAAACTTCGGAGGTATGGCATTGAGGATACATTAGAGGTTTGGATTAGGAATTGGCTGGCTGGAAGGAGACAGAGGGTAGTGGTTGATGGATTATGTTCATCTTGGAGCGCAGTTACTAGCGGTGTACCACAAGGATCTGTTTTGGGACCATTGCTTTTTGTTATCTTTATAAATGATCTAGAGGAAGGACTTGAAAGCTGGGTAAGCAAGTTTGCGGATGACACAAAAGTCGGTGGAGTTGTGGATAGTGAGGAAGGAAGTGGTAGGTTACAGCGGGATATAGATAAGTTGCAGAGCTGGGCGGAAATGTGGCAAATGGAATTCAATGTAGCTAAGTGCGAAGTCGTTCACTTTGGTAGGAATAACAAGATGATGGATTACTGGGCTAATGGTAGGCTACTTGGTAGTGTGGATGAGCAGAGGGATCTTGGTGTCCATGTACACAGATCTCTGAAAGTTGCCACCCAGGTAAATAGTGCTGTGAGGAAGGCATATGGTGTACTGGGCTTTATTGGCAGAGGAATTGAGTTCCGGAGTCCTGAGGTCATGTTGCAGTTGTATAAGACTCTGGTGCGGCCTCATCTGGAGTATTGTGTGCAGTTTTGGTCGCCATACTATAGGAAGGATGTGGAAGCTTTAGAGCGAGTGCAGAGGAGGTTTACCAGGATGTTGCCTGGAATGGTAGGAAAATCTTATGAGGAAAGGCTGAGGCACTTGGGGCTGTTCTCATTGGAGAAGAGAAGGTTTAGGGGAGATCTGATAGAAGTGTATAAGATGATTAGGGGTTTAGATAGGGTAGATACTAAGAACCTTTTACCGCTAATGGAGTCAGGGGTTACTAGGGGACATAGCTTTAAATTAAGGGGTGGTAGGTATAGGACAGATGTTAGGGGTAGATTCTTCACACAGCGGGTTGTGAGTTCATGGAATGCCCTGCCCGTATCAGTGGTGAACTCTCCTTCTTTATGGTCATTTAAGCGGGCATTGGATAGGCATTTGGAAGTTATTGGGCTAGTATAGGTTAGGTAGGATTCGGTCGGCGCAACATCGAGGGCCGAAGGGCCTGTACTGCGTTGTATCCTTCTATGTTCTATGTTCTATGTTCTAAGGGATTAATGTGTAAAATTGAAGTACAAGTTTGGGGGAGCATGAGTTGGATAGAAAACTAGTTAGCAGGCAGGAAGCAGAAAGTGAGAATGAATGGGTCCTTTTCGGAATGGCAGACAGTGACTAATAGGGTACTGCAGGGAAGATCAGGAGTCATAGGAGCAGATCAGAGGCCATTCAGCCCATCAAGTCTGCTTCACCTTTGATCATGGTTGATCATTTTCTCAACCCCACTCCTGCTTTCACCCTGTAACCCTTGATCCCTTTGATACTCAGGAACCTCTCTCTCTCACTCTTAAATATACTCAGTGACCTGGTCCCCACAGCCTCTGTGGCAATGAATTCCATACAATCACCATTCTCTGGCAAAAGATGTTTAGAACATATAGAACATAGAACAATACAGCACAGAACAGGCCCTTCGGCCCACGATGTTGTGCCGAACATCTATCCTAGATTAAGCACCCATCCATGTACCTATCCAATTGCCGCTTAAAGGTCACCAATGATTCTGACTCTGCCACTCCCATGGGCAGTGCATTCCATGCCCCACCACTCTCTGGGTAAAGAACCCACCCCTGACATCTCCCCTACACCTTCCACCCTTCACCTTAAATTTATATCCCCTTGTAACACTCTGTTGTACCCGGGGAAAAAGTCTCTGATTGTCTACTCTATCTATTCCTCTGATCATCTTATAAACCTCTATCAAGTCACCCCTCATCCTTCGCCGTTCCAACGAGAAAAGGCCTAACACTCTCAACCTGTCCTCGTACGACCTATTCTCCATTCCAGGCAACATCCTGGTAAATCTTCTCTGCACCCTCTCCAAAGCTTCCACATCTTTCCTAAAGTGAGGCGACCAGAACTGCACACAGTACTCCAAATGTGGCCTAACCAAAGTCCTGTACAGCTGCAACATCACTTCACGACTCTTGAATTCAATCCCTCTGCTAATGAACGCTAATACACCATAGGCCTTCTTACAAGCTCTATCCACCTGAGTGGCAACTTTCAAAGATCTATGTACATAAACCCCAAGATCCCTCTGTTCCTCCACCTGACTGAGAACCCTACCGTTAACCCTGTATTCCGCATTCTTATTTGTCCTTCCAAAATGGACAACCTCACACTTGGCAGGGTTGAACTCCATCTGCCACTCCTCAGCCCAGCTCTGCATCATATCTAAGTCCCTTTGCAGCTGACAACAGCCCTCCTCACTACCCACAACTCCACCAATCTTCGTATCGTCTGCAAATTTACTGACCCACCCTTTGACTCCCTCTTCCAAGTCATTAATAAAAATAACAAACAGCAGAGGACCCAGAACTGATCCCTGCGGAACTCCACTTGTAACTGGGCTCCAGGCTGAATATTTACCATCTACCACCACTCTCTGACTTCGACCGGTTAGCCAGTTCTCTATCCAATTGGCCAAATTTCCCTCTATCCCATGCCTCCTGACTTTCCGCATAAGCCTCCTCCCTTACTTCTCTCCAAGGCCCCAAGGGATCCTTCCATATCCGCCACAAATTCACCTGCACCTCCACACACATCATCTATTGCATCCGCTGCACACGATGTGGCCTCCTCTATATTGGGGAGACGGACCGCTTACTTGCGGAACGCTTCAGAGAACACCTCTGGGACGCCCGGACCAACCAACCCAACCACCCCGTGGCTCAACACTTTAACTCTCCCTCCTACTCCACCGAGGACATGCAGGTCCTTGGACTCCTCCACCGGCAGACCATGGCAACACGACGGCTGGAGGAAGAGCGCCTCATCTTCCGCCTGGGAACCCTCCAACCACAAGGGATGAACTCAGATTTCTCCAGTTTCCTCATTTCCCCTCCCCCCACCTTGTCTCAGTCGATTCCCTCAACTCAGCACCGCCCTCCTAACCTGCAATCCTCTTCCTGACCTCTCCGCCCCCACCCTACTCCGGCCTATCACCCTCACCTTGACCTCCTTCCAAAGTCCCTCCCACAAGTCCCCCCTCCCTACCTTTATCTTAGCCTGCTTGGCACACTCTCCTCATTCCTGAAGAAGGGCTTATGCCCAAAACGTCGATTCTCCTGCTCCTTGGATGCTGCCTGACCTGCTGCGCTTTTCCAGCTACTCATTTCCAGCTCTGATCTCCAGCATCTGCAGACCTCGCTCTCTCCTCCTGTTTTTATAAATGACCTGGATGAGGGTATAGAAGGATGGATAACACTAAGGTCGGTGGAGTTGTGGATAATGCCAAAGGATGTTGTAGGTTACAGAGAGACATAGATAAGCTGCAGAGCTGGGCTGAGAGGTGGCAAATGGAGTTTAATGTGGACAAGTGTGAGGTGATTCACTGTGGACGGAGTAACCGGAATGCAAAGTACTGGGCTAATGGTAGGACTCTTGGTAGTGTAGATGAGCAGAGAGATCTCGGTGTCCAGGTACACAGCTCCCTGAAAGTTGCCACCCAGGCTGACAGGGTTGTTAAGAAGGCATACAGTGTTTTAGCTTTTATTAATAGAGGGATCGAGTTCTGGAACCATGAGGTTACGCTGCAGCTGTACAAAACTCTGGTGTGGCCGCACTTGGAGTATTGTGTACAGTTCTGGTTACCACATTATAGGAAGGATGTGGGAGCTTTGGAAAGGGTGCAGAGGAGATTTACTGGGATGTTGCCTGGTATGGAGGGAAGGTCTTACGAGGAAAGGCTGAGGGACTTGAGGCTGTTCTTGTTAGAGAGAAGAAGGTTGAGAGGTGACTTAATAGAGACATACAAGATAATCAGAGGGTTAGATAGAGTGGACAGGGAAAGCCTTTTTCCAAGTATGGGGACGGTGAGCACGAGGGGGATAGCTTTAAATTGAGGGGTGATAGATATAGGACAGATGTCAGAGGTAGTTTCTTTACTCAGAGAGTAGGAGGGATGTGAAATGTACTGCCTGCAACAGCAGTAGACTCACCAACTTTAAGGGCATTTAAATGGGCATTGGATAGTCATATGGATGAGAATGGGATAGTGTGGGTTAGATGGGCTTCAGATTGGTTCCACAGGTCAGCCCAACATTGAGGGCCGAAGGGCCTGTGCTGCTCTGGAATGTTCTATCCCTGAAGGTGGCAGGACAAGTTAATAGGATAATTCAGAAGGAATATGGGACGCCTGTCTGCCCAGGTGAGGTATAGATTAGGACAGCAGGGAGGTCATGCTGACTTGTTTGATTAGATTGTGATTTTTCTTAATACTTCTGGTACTTTTCCAACAGTAGATTTTTGGTTAATTAGTCTGGTTAATAGGGGTGTCATTGAGTCATACAGCACAGAAAAAGACCATTCAGCCCAACTTGTCTGTACCGGCCAAACTTCCTAAACAGATCTAGTCCCATTTATCTGCGATTAGGTCTTATCCTGCTGAATGGTGTTTACATGGATTTTAGTGAGACTTGTGACAACGTCCCTCATGGTTGGCTCATCCAGGAGATTACGATGCATGGGATCCACGGTAATGTTGCCAGGTGGGGCCCACGGTAATGTTGCCAGGTTGGGCCCACGGTAATGTTGCCAGGTGGGGCCCACGATAATGTTGCCAGGTTGGGCCCACGGTAATGTTGCCAGGTTGGGCCCACGGTAATGTTGCCAGGTGGGGCCCACGATAATGTTGCCAGGTTGGGCCCACGGTAATGTTGCCAGGTTGGGCCCACGGTAATGTTGCCAGGTGGATTCTGAATTGTCCATAGAAGGCAGAGGGTACTGTTTGAAGGGTGTTTTTTTTTCAGGCTAGTGGTGTTGTACAGGGATCAGTACTGGGCCCGCTGCTGTTTGTGAGATATGTCAATGACGTGGATGGAAATGTAGATGGGTGGGTTAGTAAGTTTGCAGATGATACAGAGATAGGAGGAGTTATGGACAATGTAGAAAGGTGTCGAAGTATACCATGGGACATAGATCAGTTGCAGATGTAGGTGGTGAAATGGCAGATGGAGTTTAATTCAGGGAAGTGTGAGGTGATTGGATGTTAAGAAAACATATACAGTTGATGGTGAATGATAGGGTATTAAGGAATGCATTGGGACTGAGGGATCCTGGAGTTCAGGTGCATGGGTCTCTGAAAGTGGAGTCACATTTGGAGTCATAGTATCATATCCAGCACGGAAACAGACCTTTCAGCCCAGACTGCTCCATGCTGACCAGAATATCCGTCCATGCCAACCCCATCTCCCTGCACTTGACCCATATCCTTCTAACCCATTCCTACCCATGGATTTGTCCAAATGCCTTTTAAATGTTGTTAATGTACCCACCTACCCACTGGCAGCTCATTCCCCGTGTGTACCACCCTCTGTGTAAAAACGTTTCCCCTCAGGTTCCCTATTACTCTTTCCCCTCTCACCTTAACCTGATGTCATCCAGTCCCTGATTCCCCAACCCTGGGAAAGAGGCTGAGAGCAATTACCCCATCCATGCCTCTCATGATCTTATACACCTCTATAAGACCCCCCCCCTCAGTCTCCTGTGCTCTGAAAAAGAAAGTCCCAGTGTATCCATCCTCTCCCTGTAACTCAGACCCTGAGTCCAGGCAGCATCCTTGTACATTTCATCTGCTCCCTCTCCAGTTTAATAACATCCTTCCTGTAGCAAAGTGGCCAAAGCTGAACATAACACTCCAAGTGCGGCCTCACCAATGTCCTGTACAACTGCACCATAACTTCCCAACCTCTGTACTCACTAACCTGATCGATGAAGGCTATTGTGCCAAATCCCTCTTCATGGCCCTGTCTCCCTGCAGGGAACGCCTGTTGCACTGAATTGCATCTATTTCATTGCAAAATGACTGACAGGTAAGGCCAATGAACTCAGGGCGTGGATAGGTATGTGGGACTGGAATATTAGAGCCATTACGTGGCTAAGGGAGGAACAGGACTAGCAGCTTAATATGCCAGAGTACCGGTGCGTTAGGTGAGACAGAGGTGGTGGAAGGAGGGGAGGGGAGCTGCACTGTTGATTAAGGCAAGTATCACAGCAGTACCTCGTGATAAAATAACTGAAGGATCATTCAGTGAGGCTTTCTGGATGGAGCCAAGAAATAACATAGGCATGGTGACGTTATTGGGGTTGTACTATAGGTCCCCAAATAGTCAGTGGGAACTAGACAAACAAATATGCAGGAAGACTTACAGGAGAATCTTTTTCCAGAGTTGAAATGTCAAATACGAGGGGTCGTGCTTTTAAGGCGTGAAGGTAAAGTTCAAAGGGCATGTGAGGGGCAAGATTATTACACAGAGAGTGGTAGGAGCCTGGAACCCAGTGCCAGGAGGTGGTGCAGGCTGAGGCAGACACAGGAACACAGTGCCAGGGGGTGGTGCAGGCTGAGGCAGACACAGGAACACAGTGCTGGGGTGGTGCAGGCTGAGGCAGACACAGGAACACAGTGCCAAGGGTGGTGGAGGCTGAGGCAGACACAGGAACACAGTGCCAAGGGTGGTGGAGGCTGAGGCAGACACAGGAACACAGTGCCAGGGGGTGGTGCAGGCTGAGGCAGACACAGGAACACAGTGCCAGGGGGTGGTGCAGGCTGAGGCAGACACAGGAACACAGTGCCAGGGGTTGGTGGGGGCTGAGGCAGACACAGGAACACAGTGCCAGGGGGTGGTGCAGGCTGAGGCAGACACAGGAACACAGTGCCAGGGGTGGTGCAGGCTGAGGCAGACACAGGAACACAGTGCCAGGGGGTGGTGCAGGCTGAGGCAGACACAGGAACACAGTGCCAGGGGGTGGTGGAGGCTGAGGCAGACACAGGAACACAGTGCCAGGGGGTGGTGGAGGCTGAGGCAGACACAGGAACACAGTGCTGGGGGGTGGTGCAGGCTGAGGCAGACACAGGAACACAGTGCCAGGGGGTGGTGGAGGCTGAGGCAGACACAGGAACACAGTGCCAGGGGGTGGTGCAGGCTGAGGCAGACACAGGAACACAGTGCCAGGGGGTGGTGCGGGCTGAGGCAGACACAGGAACACAGTGCCAGGGGGTGGTGCAGGCTGAGGCAGACACAGGAACACAGTCCCAGGGGGTGGTGCAGGCTGAGGCAGACACAGGAACACAGTGCCAGGGGGTGGTGGGGGCTGAGGCAGACACAGGAACACAGTGCTGGGGGGTGGTGGGGGCTGAGGCAGACACAGGAACACAGTGCCAGGGGGTGGTGGAGGCTGAGGCAGACACAGGAACACAGTGCCAGGGGGTGGTGGGGGCTGAGGCAGACACAGGAACACAGTGCTGGGGGGTGGTGCAGGCTGAGGCAGACACAGGAACACAGTGCCAGGGGTTGGTGCAGGCTGAGGCAGACACAGGAACACAGTGCTGGAGGGTGGTGGGGGCTGAGGCAGACACAGGAACACAGTGCCAGGGGGTGGTGCAGGCTGAGGCAGACACAGGAACACAGTGCCAGGGGGTGGTGCAGGCTGAGGCAGACACAGGAACACAGTGCTGGGGGGTTGTGGGGGCTGAGGCAGACACAGGAACACAGTGCTGGGGGGTGGTGGGGGCTGAGGCAGACACAGGAACACAGTGCCAGGGGGTGGTGGAGGCTGAGGCAGACACAGGAACACAGTGCCAGGGGGTGGTGGGGGCTGAGGCAGACACAGGAACACAGTGCTGGGGGGTGGTGCAGGCTGAGGCAGACACAGGAACACAGTGCCAGGGGGTGGTGCAGGCTGAGGCAGACACAGGAACACAGTGCCAGGGGTGGTGCAGGCTGAGGCAGACACAGGAACACAGTGCCAGGGGGTGGTGCAGGCTGAGGCAGACACAGGAACACAGTGCCAGGGGGTGGTGGAGGCTGAGGCAGACACAGGAACACAGTGCCAGGGGGTGGTGGGGGCTGAGGCAGACACAGGAACACAGTGCCAGGGGGTGGTGTGGGCTGAGGCAGACACAGGAACACAGTGCCAGGGGATGGTGCAGGCTGAGGCAGACACAGGAACACAGTGCCAGGGGTGGTGCAGGCTGAGGCAGACACAGGAACACAGTGCCAGGGGGTGGTGCAGGCTGAGGCAGACACAGGAACACAGTGCCAGGGGGTGGTGCAGGCTGAGGCAGACACAGGAACACAGTGCCAGGGGGTGGTGGAGGCTGAGGCAGACACATGAACACAGTGCCAGGGGGTGGTGCAGGCTGAGGCAGACACAGGAACACAGTGCCAGGGGTGGTGCAGGCTGAGGCAGACACAGGAACACAGTGCCAGGGGGTGGTGGAGGCTGAGGCAGACACAGGAACACAGTGCCAGGGGGTGGTGGGGGCTGAGGCAGACACAGGAACACAGTGCTGGGGGGTGGTGCAGGCTGAGGCAGACACAGGAACACAGTGCCAGGGGGTGGTGGGGGCTGAGGCAGACACAGGAACACAGTGCCAGGGGGTGGTGGGGGCTGAGGCAGACACAGGAACACAGTGCCAGGGGGTGGTGGAGGCTGAGGCAGACACATGAACAGTGCCAGGGGTGGTGCAGGCTGAGGCAGACACAGGAACACAGTGCCAGGGGGTGTTGGGGGCTGAGGCAGACACAGGAACACAGTGCCAGGGGGTGGTGGGGGCTGAGGCAGACACAGGAACACAGTGCCAGGGGGTGGTGGAGGCTGAGGCAGACACATGAACAGTGCCAGGGGTGGTGCAGGCTGAGGCAGACACAGGAACACAGTGCCAGGGGGTGTTGGGGGCTGAGGCAGACACAGGAACACAGTGCCAGGGGGTGGTGGGGGCTGAGGCAGACACAGGAACACAGTGCCAGGGGGTGGTGGAGGCTGAGGCAGACACAGGAACACAGTGCCAGGGGGTGGTGCAGGCTGAGGCAGACACAGGAACACAGTGCCAGGGGGTGGTGCAGACTGAGGCAGACACAGGAACACAGTGCCAGGGGGTGGTGGAGGCTGAGGCAGACACATGAACACAGTGCCAGGGGGTGGTGGGGGCTGAGGCAGACACAGGAACACAGTGCCAGGGGGTGGTGGGGGCTGAGGCAGACACAGGAACACAGTGCCAGGGGGTGGTGGGGGCTGAGGCAGACACAGGAACACAGTGCCAGGGGGTGGTGGAGGCTGAGGCAGACACAGGAACACAGTGCCAGGGGGTGGTGCAGGCTGAGGCAGACACAGGAACACAGTGCCAGGGGGTGGTGCAGGCTGAGGCAGACACAGGAACACAGTGCCAGGGGGTGGTGGGGGCTGAGGCAGACACATGAACACAGTGCCAGGGGGTGGTGCAGGCTGAGGCAGACACAGGAACACAGTGCCAGGGGGTGGTGCAGGCTGAGGCAGACACAGGAACACAGTGCCAGGGGGTGGTGGAGGCTGAGGCAGACACAGGAACACAGTGCCAGGGGGTGGTGCAGGCTGAGGCAGACACAGGAACACAGTGCCAGGGGGTGGTGCAGGCTGAGGCAGACACAGGAACACAGTGCCTGGGGGTGGTGGGGGCTGAGGCAGACACAGAAACACAGTGCCAGGGGTGGTGGGGGCTGAGGCAGACACATGAACAGTGCCAGGGGGTGGTGCAGGCTGAGGCAGACACAGGAACACAGTGCCAGGGGGTGGTGCAGGCTGAGGCAGACACAGGAACACAGTGCCAGGGGGTGGTGGGGGCTGAGGCAGACACAGGAACACAGTGCCAGGGGTGGTGGGGGCTGAGGCAGACACATGAACAGTGCCAGGGGGTGGTGCAGGCTGAGGCAGACACAGGAACACAGTGCCAGGGGGTGGTGGAGGCTGAGGCAGACACAGGAACACAGTGCCAGGGGGTGGTGCAGGCTGAGGCAGACACAGGAACACAGTGCCAGGGGGTGGTGCAGGCTGAGGCAGACACAGGAACACAGTGCCAGGGGGTGGTGGAGGCTGAGGCAGACACAGGAACACAGTGCCAGGGGGTGGTGCAGGCTGAGGCAGACACAGGAACACAGTGCCAGGGGGTGGTGCAGGCTGAGGCAGACACAGGAACACAGTGCCAGGGGGTGGTGGAGGCTGAGGCAGACACAGGAACACAGTGCCAGGGGGTGGTGCAGGCTGAGGCAGACACAGGAACACAGTGCCAGGGGGTGGTGCAGGCTGAGGCAGACACAGGAACACAGTGCCAGGGGGTGGTGCGGGCTGAGGCAGACACAGGAACACAGTGCCAGGGGGTGGTGCAGGCTGAGGCAGACACAGGAACACAGTGCCAGGGGGTGGTGCAGGCTGAGGCAGACACAGGAACACAGTGCCAGGGGGTGGTGGAGGCTGAGGCAGACACATGAACACAGTGCCAGGGGGTGGTGGGGGCTGAGGCAGACACAGGAACACAGTGCCAGGGGGTGGTGGGGGCTGAGGCAGACACAGGAACACAGTGCCAGGGGGTGGTGGGGGCTGAGGCAGACACAGGAACACAGTGCGAGGGGGTGGTGGAGGCTGAGGCAGACACAGGAACACAGTGCCAGGGGGTGGTGCAGGCTGAGGCAGACACAGGAACACAGTGCCAGGGGGTGGTGCAGGCTGAGGCAGACACAGGAACACAGTGCCAGGGGGTGGTGGGGGCTGAGGCAGACACATGAACACAGTGCCAGGGGGTGGTGCAGGCTGAGGCAGACACAGGAACACAGTGCCAGGGGGTGGTGCAGGCTGAGGCAGACACAGGAACACAGTGCCAGGGGGTGGTGGGGGCTGAGGCAGACACAGGAACACAGTGCCAGGGGGTGGTGGGGGCTGAGGCAGACACATGAACACAGTGCCAGGGGGTGGTGGGGGCTGAGGCAGACACAGGAACACAGTGCCAGGGGTGGTGGGGGCTGAGGCAGACACATGAACAGTGCCAGGGGGTGGTGCAGGCTGAGGCAGACACAGGAACACAGTGCCAGGGGGTGGTGGAGGCTGAGGCAGACACAGGAACACAGTGCCAGGGGGTGGTGGAGGCTGAGGCAGACACAGGAACACAGTGCCAGGGGGTGGTGCAGGCTGAGGCAGACACAGGAACACAGTGCCAGGGGGTGGTGGGGGCTGAGGCAGACACATGAACACAGTGCCAGGGGGTGGTGCAGGCTGAGGCAGACACAGGAACACAGTGCCAGGGGGTGGTGGAGGCTGAGGCAGACACAGGAACACAGTGCCAGGGGGTGGTGGGGGCTGAGGCAGACATGATAAGAGCATTGAAGAGACTTTGAGCTAACCACATGGATATGTAAGGAATGGTAGCAGAAGGGATTAGTTTAAATTGGCCTCATGTTCTGCACAACATCAGGGGCTGAAGGGCCTGTTCCTATACCGTGTTCTATAAACCTTTCCTATCCATGGACCTGTCCAAATGTGTTTTAAATGTTGTCATTGTACCTGACTCAATAACGTCCTCTGGCTACTCATTCCATCACCCCACCTAACCTGAACCCTCAGGTCCCTTTGATAGCTTTCCCCTCTCACCATAAACCTACCTCTTCCAGTTTTCAACTCCCTTACCCTGGGGAAAAGACTATTCTAGTCACTGTATCCAAGCCCCTCGTGATTTTATAAACGTCTATAAAGCCACACCTCATTGTTCTGCTCTCCAGAGGGAAACGCCACAGCCTATCCAGCCTCTCCAGCCTATCCAGCCTCTCCAGCCTATCCAGCCTCTCCAATCACAGTGCACTTTAATTAGATCCTTCTGATAGCAGAGCAACCAGAATTATACACAACTACTCCAAATGTGGCCTTAGCAGTGGCTTGTACAGCCATAACATGACATTTCAACTCCTGTCCTCAGTGCTCTGACTGGCGAAGGTAAGTATGCCACCCTGTCTGCCTGTGACGCCACTAAACCCTGAGGTCTCTGTGTTCGACAACACTCCCTGGGACCTGAGCATTATCTGTGTAAGTCCTGCCCGGGTTTATCTCACCAAAGTACAACAGCTCTCATTTACCTGAACTAACCTTCCCCTCCCATTCCTCGGGCCACTGGCCCAGTTGACCAAGATTCTGTTGTACTCTGAGATAGCCTTCTCTGTGACCAGGCCACCGATCTGTCACTGTATGTTCCATGCAGCCTACATGCACATGCAAATAATTTAAAGACCAAAGAGCACTCCATCTCAGGAACAGGCCCTTCGGCCCTCCGATCCTGTGCTGACACACACTAAAACTGTCTTCCCTGACAGGATCCATACCCCTCTATTCCCTTCCTATTCCTGGATCTGTCCAGGTGTTACTGGAATGCTGCTGTTGTACCTGCTTCCACCTCCCCCCCCCTCCTCTAGCAGCACCTTCCAGGCTCTCCCGCCCCCCCCCCCCCCTTTGTGTGAAACACCTCCCTCACACATCTCTTTTAAACATTCCCCCCCACCCCCCACCACACCTTGAACCTGTGTCCCCTAGTAACTGACCCCTCCACCCTGGGGAAAAGCCCCCACTCTATCCCTGCCATTCACAATCTTATAAACCTCTATCAGGTCGCCCCTCAACCCCCTGCGTTCCAGACGGACAAACCCAGTCTACCCAGCCTTTCTTCATAGCTAAACTCCCCCAGTCCAGGCATCATCCTGATAAACCTTTTCTGTCCCCTCTCCAAAGCCTCCACATCCCTCTGGTAGTGGGGTGCCAAAACTGGACACAATATTCCACGTGTGGCCTAACTAAGTTTCTATAAACCTGCAGCATAACTGGCCTATCCTTATAGTAAAAAATGAGGTCTGCAGATGCTGGAGATCACAGATGCAAATGTGTTGCTGGTCAAAGCACAGCAGGTTAGGCAGCATCTCAGGAATAGAGAATTCGACGTTTCGAGCATAAGCCCTTCATCAGGAATAAGAGAGAGAGAGCCAAGCAGGCTGAGATAAAAGGTAGGGAGGAGGGACTAGGGGGAGGGGCGATGGAGGTGGGATAGGTGGAAGGAGGTCAAGGTGAGGGTGATAGGCAGGAGTGGGGTGGGGGCGGAGAGGTCAGGAAGAGGATTGCAGGTTAGGAGGGCGGTGCTGAGTTGAGGGAACCGACTGAGACAAGGTGGGGGGAGGGGAAATGAGGAAGCTGGAGAAATCTGAATTCATAGTTCATGGATTGCCCTGCCCGTATCAGTGGTGAACTCTCCTTCTTTATGTTCATTTAAGCGGGCATTGGATAGGCATTTGGAAGTTATTGGGCTAGTATAGGTTAGGTAGGACTCGGTCGGCGCAACATCGAGGGCCGAAGGGCCTGTACTGCGCTGTATCCTTCTATGTTCTATGTTCTATGTTCTATACCTTGTGGTTGGAGGGTTCCCAGGCGGAAGATGAGGCGCTCCTCCTCCAGCCGTCGTGTAGTTGTGTTCTGCCGGTGGAGGAGTCCAAGGACCTGCATGTCCTCGGTGGAGTGGGAGGGGGAGTTAAAGTGTTGAGCCACGGGGTGATTGGGTTGGTTGGTTCGGGTGCCCCAGAGGTGTTCTCTGAAGCGTTCCGCAAGTAAGCGGCCTGTCTCACCAATATAGAGGAGGCCACATCGGGTGCAGCGGATGCAATAGATGATGTGTGTGGAGGTACAGGTGAACTTGTGGCGGATATGGAAGGATCCCTTGGGGCCTTGGAGGGAAGTGAGGGGGGAGGTGTGGGGGCAAGTTTTACATTTCCTGCGGTTGCAGGGGAAGGTGCCGGGGGTGGAGGTTGGGTTGGTGGGGGGTGTGGATCTGACAAGGGAGTCACGAAGGGAGTGGTCCTTGCGGAACGCTGATAGGGGAGGGGAGGGAAATATATCCTTGGTGGTGGGGTCCGTTTGGAGGTGGCGGAAATGGCGGCGGATAATACGTTGTATGCGCAGGTTGGTGGGGTGGTAGGTGAGAACCAGTGGGGTTCTGTCTTGGTGGCGGTTGGAGGGGCGGGGCTCAAGGGCGGAGGAGCGGGAAGTGGAGGAGATGCGGTGGAGGGCATCGTCGATCACGTCTGGGGGGAATCTGCGGTCCTTGAAGAAGGAGGCCATCTGGGCTGTGCGGTGTTGGAACTGGTCCTCCTGGGAGCAGATGCGGCGGAGACGAAGGAATTGGGAATATGGGATGGCGTTTTTACAGGGGGCAGGGTGGGAGGAGGTGTAGTCCAGGTAGCTGTGGGAGTCAGTCGGTTTATAATAGATGTCTGTGTTGAGTCGGTCGCCCGAGATAGAAATGGAAAGGTCTAGGAAGGGGAGGGAGGAGTCTGAGACAGTCCAGGTGAATTTCAGGTCGGGATGGAAGGTGTTAGTAAAGTTGATGAACTGTTCAACCTCCTCGTGGGAGCACGAGGCAGCGCCGATACAGTCATCGATGTAGCGGAGGAAAAGGTGGGGGGTGGTGCCAGTGTAGTTGCGGAAGATGGACTGTTCCACGTATCCTACGAAGAGGCAGGCATAGCTGGGGCCCATGCGGGTGCCCATGGCAACTCCTTTAGTTTGGAGGAAGTGGGAGGATTGGAAAGAGAAGTTATTCAGGGTGAGGACCAGTTCAGTCAGTCGAAGGAGGGTGTCAGTGGAAGGGTACTGGTTGGTGCGGCGGGAAAGGAAGAAGCGGAGGGCTTTGAGTCCTTCGTGATGGGGGATGGAGGTGTACAGGGACTGGATGTCCATAGTGAAAATAAGGCGTTGGGGACCGGGGAAGCGAAAATCCTGGAGGAGGTGGAGGGCGTGGGTGGTGTCCCGAACGTAGGTGGGGAGTTCTTGGACTAAAGGGGACAGGACCGTGTCGAGGTATTGGGAGATGAGTTCGGTGGGGCAGGAGCAGGCTGAGACAATGGGTCGGCCGGGGCAGGCAGGTTTGTGGATTTTGGGCAGGAGGTAGAAACGGGCGGTGCGGGGTTGTGGGACTATGAGGTTGGAGGCGGTGGATGGGAGATCCCCTGAGGTGATGAGGTCCTGGATGGTCTGGGAGATGATGGTTTGGTGGTGGGAGGTGGGGTCGTGGTCAAGGGGGCGATAAGAGGAGGCGTCCGCGAGCTGGCGTTTGGCTTCAGCGGTATACAGGTCAGTGCGCCAAACTACCACCGCGCCTCCCTTGTCTGCGGGTTTGATGGTGAGGTTGGGGTTGGAGCGGAGGGAGTGGAGGGCTGCACGTTCTGAGGGTGAGAGGTTGGAGTGGGTGAGAGGGGTGGACAGGTTGAGTCGGTTGATGTCACGGCGGCAGTTGGCTATAAAGAGGTCGAGGGCGGGTAGGAGGCCTGCACGGGGTGTCCAGGTGGATGGGGTGTGTTGGAGGCGGGAGAAGGGGTCGTCAGAGGGTGGGCGGGAGTCTTGGTTGTGAAAGTAGGCACGGAGGCGAAGGCGGCGGAAGAATTGTTCAATATCTCGCCGCGTGTTGAACTCATTAATCCGAGGGCGTAGGGGAACGAAGGTGAGGCCTCTGCTGAGGACTGATCTTTCATCCTCAGAGAGGGGGAGATCTGGAGGGATGGTGAAAATCCGGCAAGGCTGGGAGCTAGGACCTGGTGTGGGACTGGAGCTGGGGATGGGGGCGGGGTTAGGGGCGGGGACAGAGATCGAAGTAGGGGCGGAGTTAGACGTGGTGACGTTGCTCGACGTGGGGGCGGGGTCATGCGTCGTGACGGAAATAAGCGTGGGGGCGGGGTTACGTGAAGCGACGGGAGATGGCGTGGGGGCGGGGTTATGGGCGGGGTTATGCGTAGTGACGAAAGACGGCGTGGGGGCGGGGAAACCTGAGGATTTGTGCTCCTGCAGGTTAGTGATGTCAGTGGGGGCGGAAGTGGCTGCGTCGACGGAGGAATGGTGGTCATTCCCGGTGGCCGCGTGGGTCGCGGGTCTGTCGGTGATCGTGGAAGCGGTTGTGTGTGTGGTGGTCACCGGGGCAGTTGTAGGGGCGGCGATCGCGGGGGCTCCGAGGTCGGTGGGGGCGGAAGTGACGTCACGGTCGGCGGCGGCCTTTGGTGCCGCGGGCGCTGTGGAGGCCACATGTGTAATGGCGTCCGACAGGCCTATAGAAGATTCTGGCCTATCCTTATACTCAATGCCCCTCCCAACGAGGGTAAATATCCCACAGACCCTTATCTCCCTGCACTGCCAACCTTCAGTGATCTGTGGCCCTGCACACCCAGATCCCTCTGCATATCAATAACCCGAAGGGTTCTACCGTTCACGGTATCATTCCCACCTGTACCTGACCTTCCAAAACACATCACCCCACATTTGTTCGGATTAAACTCCATCTGCCATTTTCCTGCCCATGCCGCCAACTAACCCAAATCCTGTTGTAACCCCTGACATTCCTCTTCACCATCTCCACCTCCACCAATCTCTGTATTGTCTGTAAACTTACTAATTAGACCAGCTTCGTCTTCCTCTGAATCCTTTATGAAGGTCCCAGCACCGATCCCTGTAGAACACAACGATCCCAGCCCTCCCTCCCCCGCTCCCCTCTGCCTGCTGTGACTAGGCCAGTTCTGTCTCCATCTTGCAACTCACCCCCAATGCCATGGGACTTCACCTTTTGTACCAGTCTACCATGCAGGGCCTTGTCAAAGGCTTTACTGAAATACATGGAGACAACATCAACCACTTTTCCCTCCTCAATCATCTTCATCACCTCCTCAAAAACTCAATCAAGTTAGTGAGGCATGACCTCTCCTGCAAAATCCATGCTGTATATCACTAACCAGTCCCTTTGCATTTAAGTGTGTAAGGATCTTGTGACAGCTAACAGTGGACCCAGAACTGATTGTTGTGACACTCTGTCGGTCACAGGCCTCCTTTCAGAATAACCACCCTCTGGATTCGAGAATGTGCCATGTACAAGTCTAAATGAAAGAATAATACAGGACATAAGGAGGGCATCATGGTGAGGAAGCTCAAGGCCAATGGATGTGCAGACACCCACCGCATCAAGGTGGAAGTAATTTCAACTTCACTCACATTAACCGGGATTCCTTTGTGTGAAAGATTAAACAGGGTGGAATGTTTAAAGGTGCACCCAGGAGAGATTCTTGTATTATTAGAGAGGTTTAAACAATCATTGGATAAGCACAGGGATGATGATGGGATAGTGTAGGGGGACAAGCTGAGAATAGTTCACAGGTTGGCGCAACATCAAGGGCCGAAGGGCCTGTTCTGTGCTGTAAAAACAGTGCCTGCAGATGCTGGAAACCAGATTCTGGATCAGTGGTGCTGGAAGAGCACAGCAGTTCAGGCAGCATCCAACGAGCAGCAAAATCGATGTTTCGGGCAAAAGCCCTTCATCAGGAATAAAGGCAGAGAGCCTGAAGTGTGGAGAGATAAGCTAGAGCAGGGTGGGGGGTGGGGAGAGAGTAGCATAGAGTACAATGGGTGAGTGGGGGAGGGGATGAAGGTGATAGGTCAGGGAGGAGAGGGTGGAGTGGGTAGGTGGAAAAGGAGCTAGGCAGGTAGGGCAAGGCCGGACAAGTCATGGGGACAGTGCTGAGCTGGAAGTTTGGAACTAGAGTGAGGTGGGGGAAGGGGAAATGAGGAAGCTGTTGAAGTCCACATTGATGCCCTGGGGTTGAAGTGTTCCGAGGTGGAAGATAAGGCGTTCTTCCTCCAGGCGTCTGGTGGTGAGGGAGCGGCAGTGAAGGAGGCCCAGGACCTCCATGTCCTCGGCAGAGTGGGAGGGGGAGTTGAAATGTTGGGCCACGGGGCGGTGTGGTTGATTGGTGCGGGTTTCCCGGAAATGTTCCCTAAAGCGCTCTGCTAGGAGGCGCCCAGTCTCCCCAATGTAGAGGAGACCGCATCGGGAGCAACGGATACAATAAATGATATTAGTGGATGTACAGGTAAAACTCTGATGGATGTGGAAGGCTCCTTTAGGGCCTTGGATAGAGGTGAGGGAGGAGGTGTGGGCACGGGTTTTACAGTTCCTGCGGTGGCAGGGGAAGGTGCCAGGATGGGAGGGTGGGTTGTAGGTGGGGGCGTGGACCTGACCAGGTAGTCACGGAGGGAACGGTCTTTGTGGAAGGTGGAAAGGGGTGGGGAGGGAAATATATCCCTGGTGGTGGGGTCCTTTTGGAGGTGGTGGAAATGTTGGCAGATGATTTGGTTTATGCGAAGGTTGGTCCTCCTGGGAGCAGATACGGCGGAGGTGGAGGAATTGGGAATACGGGATGGCATTTTTGCAGGAGGTAGGGTGGGAAGAGGTGTACTCCAGGTAGCTGTGGGAGTCGGTGGGTTTGTAAAAAATGTCAGTGTCAAGTCAGTCGTCATTAATGGAGATGGAGGGGTCCAGGAAGGGGAGGGAGGTGTCAGAGATGGTCCAGGTAAATTTAAGGTCAGGGTGGAATGTGTTGGTGAAGTTGATGAATTGCTCAACCTCCTCACGGGAGCACGAGGTAGCGCCAATGCAGTCATCAATATAGCGGAGGAAGAGGTGGGGAATGGTGCCGGTGTAATTACGGAAGATCAACTGTTCTACGTAGCCAACAAAGAGACAGGCATAGCTGGGGCCCATACGTGTGCCCATGGCTACCTTTTGGTCTGGAGGAAGTGGGAGGATTCACAGGAGAAAGAACCCCTCCAACCGTAACAAGGACAGAAGGCCCTGGTGCTCACCTTCCACCCTACCAACCTTCGCATAAACCAAATCATCCGCCAACATTTCCGCCACCTCCAAACAGAATCCTGTTCTGCGCTGCATTGTTCTATGTTCTATGTTCTATGTTCTATGTTCTATGTTCTATGTTGTAAACAGCCCGATTGGAGAATGGGACAATGTTAGACCCAATCCCAAGGGATGAAGCTCATCAGGTGGGTGAAGTGGCAGTGGGTGAGCATTTCAGGGATATATCTCTGTAAATGTCAAAGTCATTCTGGAAGGGGATCAGGATAGTGCAGCAGTCTAGGCAGAGAGCATATCTGTACGGAGGAGATCTTCCCCATGGCAGTTGTAACTGAGAGCAGAGAGGAGGGTGGTGCTGCCTGAGAGGAGGGTGGAGCTAGATCCTCTCACATCTCTGGATGAGCAGATACAATGCCAGGACATAGTGGGCTACGGACCAAGTCCAGGCAACTGGGTGGAATGTGGACTGGTAGTTGTGAATTGATAAATATGGGGGGGCTGAACAATCTGTTTCTATGCTGTATGACTCCATGACCCAGACACACCAGACTGTGATCTGGGAGTCCTCAGAGGGACTCGACAGCAGTATTACTGATCGAGCTGGTCGGGTCCTAAAGGACCTCGCTGTTAGACTGGGTCTGCGGCAGGTGGGGAGGGAACCAACAAGAGGGAAAACCATACTGACCTCATCCTCCCCAATCTGCCGACTGCAGGTGTATCTGACCATGACAGGATCGGTGAGAGTGACCACTGCACTGTCCTTGTGGGGACAAAGTCCCACCTTCACATTGAGAATACTCTCCACTGTGTTGTGAGGCACTGTCACCCTGCTTAACGGGACAGACTTCAAACAGATCGAACAACTCAGGACGGGGGCATCTATGAGACATTGTGGGTCATCAACAGCAGCAGAACTGTACTCCAGCACAATCTGTAACCTCATGGCCTGGCATATCCCCCACTCACCCATTACCACCAAGTCAGGGGATTGACCCTGGAGAGTGCAGGAGGGTATGGCAGGAAGAGCAGCAGGCAGGCCTGAAGGTGAGGTGTCAGCCTGGTGAAGCTGCCAAACAGGACTACGTGATGTCAAACAGTAAGTGATAGACAGCGCTAAGCGATCTCACAACCAATGGACCAGATCTAAACCCTACAGTCCTGCTACATCCAGTGGTGAATGATGGTGGACAATGAAACAGCTGACTGGAGGAGGAGGCTTTGTGAATATCCCCGTCCCAACGCTGGAACAGCCCAGCACGTCAGGGCAAAAGATAAGGCTGATGTATTCACAACAATCTCCAGTCAGAAGTACCGAGTGGATGATCCATCCCAGTCTCCAGTCGTCCCCAGCGTCACAGACACCAGGCTCCAGCCAATTCGATTCCCTCCACGTGATATCGAGAAACGGTTGGAGACACCGGGCACTGCAAAGGCAATGGGCCCTGACAACATTCCGGCAATAGGACTGAAGACCTGTGCTCCAGAACGTGTTCCCCTCACCGAGCTGTTCTGGTACAGTTACAACCCTGGTGTCTACCCGACAATGGGGAAAATCGCCAAGTTATGTCCTGTACATAAAAAGCGGGACAATCTAACCCGGCCAATTCCTGCCCCATCAGTCTCCTCTCCATCCTCAGTAATGTGATGGACGGGGTCAGGAACAGAGCTATCAAGCAACAATAACCTGCTCAGTGACCCCCAGTTTGGGGTCCCCCAGGGTCACTCAGCTCCTGACCTCATTCCAGCCTCGGGTCAAACATGGGCAGAAAGGTCAGACTCTAACAAGCCCTGTTTTGTATTCTTGAGAGATGTCCTTCCTGACATCTGAAGAGTCTGGTTAAAGTTAAAGATTCTCATCTCTTTCAGGTGTCTAATTTATTCTGGATTAGTTTTACTAAACAGGTAGTTCAGCCCATCGAATCCTTCCCAGCCTGCACTGCTGCATCACCCTCTAAAACTACCCTCATAATGTTCCACCCCTTTCTCTCTGAAATGTTCTCTAACAACCAGCTCAAATGTTTTCATCAATTTAAACAGGTATTTGATAAATCTTACTGATATTCACAGGTTTTAAACGTTGTGCTTGTTTTGTCCTTTTTGTAATTATGAGATTCCAAATGTGCTGCACATTCCCTGTTTCTAGAACTTTCTCCCACCAATCTATTCTGCCCCATCCCCAAGCCTGCCCCCGCTCTGCCTCACTTTCCCAACCCTTTTCTCTCCCGTGGTCTCTTTCCCCTCCCAGACTATCTGCCTTTTCCCTCAGCTCAGACTTCCCAAATCCTCCTCTCGAGTCCAGTCTTCACCTTACCCCGTCCCCAGCTCACTACCCTGACCGTGTGTCCGCCCGGGTTCAGTGACGCACAGTCGGGCTCCTGTTGTACCCCGTGTCAGCCTGTTCCTGATCGGTGTGTCAGTCGGCAGGACGGGGACCAGGAAACTCCCAGCCCAGCCTCCAGGTTGGCTGCATGCACTAGGGCAGCTCGGAGACGTGTTTAATGTTTTCGGTTAGGGTTTCTCTCTCCCTGCAGGTTTGCTCTTTCACAGAGGATCGGTATTTGTACAACATGCCGTGAATATTTCCACTGCCCCAAACAGCAGCAGAGTAGGTATCTGCCTCATGTTCCTCAGTGTTACTCTGGGTACAGAGGGAGTGGAATGGAACAGGTGGACCTGTTGAAAACATGTTTACTATCTTACTGTATTGCATTGTTTTCCTGAGATCATTACCATTCTCTGGAGATATCTCAAAGTGAATGGAATAAAACCAAACTCACAAGGACCAGGCTCAGATGAATCTAGAGATCAGGTTTCTGTCACTGGACAGGAACAGCACACACCGACGTCTCAAATGAACTCCTGCCTCACAGTGACAACGGTAAACACCCCCGTCACCATAACACTCCCTTTACCATAACACCCCCTTCACCATAACAAACCTCTTCACCATAACAACCCCCCTCACTATAACACCCCCTTCACCATAACAACCCCCCTCACCATAACAAACCCCTTCACCATAACACCCCCTTCACCATAACACCCCCTTCAGTATAACACCCTCCTTCACCATAACAAACCCCTTCACCATAACACCCCCTTCACCATAACACCCCCTTCACCATAACAAACCCCTTCACCATAACACTCCCTTCACCATAACACCGCCTTCACCATAACACCCCCTTCACCATAACACCCCTTTCAGTATAACACCTTCCTTCACCATAACACCCCCTTCACCGTAACAAACCCCTTCACCGTAACACCCCCTTCACCATAACACCCCCTTCACCATAACAAACCCCTTCACCATAACACCCCCTTCACCGTAACAAACCCCTTCACCGTAACACCCCCTTCACCGTAACAAACCCCTTCACCATAACACCCCCTTCACCATAACACTCCCTTCACCATAACACCCCCTTCAGTATAACACCGCCTTCACCATAACACCACCTTCACCATAACACCCCCTTCACCATAACACCCTTCTTCACCATAACACCGCCTTCACCGTAACAAACCCCTTCACCGTAACACCCCTTTCACCATAACACACCCTTCACCATAACACCCCCTTCACCATAACAAACCCCTTCACCATAACACCCCCTTCACCATAACACCCCCTTCACCATAACAAACCCCTTCACCATAACACCCCTTCACCATAACACTCCCTTCACCATAACACCCCCTTCAGTATAACACCCCCTTCACCATAACACCCCCTTCACCATAACACCCTCCTTCACCATAACACCCCCTTCACCATAACACACCCCTTCACCATAACACCCCCTTCAGTATAACACCCTCCTTCACCATAACACCCCCTTCACCATAACACCCCCTTCACCGTAACAAACCCCTTCACCGTAACACCCCCTTCACCATAACAAACCCCTTCACCATAACACCCCCTTCACCATAACAAACCCCTTCACCATAACACTCCCTTCACCATAACACCCCCTTCAGTATAACACCCCCTTCACCATAACACCGCCTTCACCATAACACCCCCTTCACCATAACACCCTCCTTCACCATAACACCCCCTTCACCGTAACAAACCCCTTCACCGTAACACACCCTTCACCGTAACACCCCCTTCACCATAACAAACCTCTTCACCATAACACTCCCTTCACCGTAACACCCCCTTCACCGTAACAAACCCCTTCACCGTAACACACCCTTGACCATAACAAACCCCTTCACCATAACAAACCCCTTCACCATAACAAACCCCTTCACCATAACACCCCCTTCACCATAACAAACCCCTTCACCATAACACCCCCTTCAGTATAACACCCTCCTTCACCGTAACACCCCCTTCACCGTAACAAACCCCTTCACCATAACACCCCCTTCACCATAACACCCCCTTCACCATAACAAACCCCTTCACCATAACACTCCCTTCACCATAACACCCCCTTCAGTATAACACCCCCTTCACCATAACACCGCCTTCACCATAACACCGCCTTCACCATAACACCCCCTTCACCATAACACCCCCTTCAGTATAACACCCCCTTCAGTATAACACCCTCCTTCACCGTAACACCCCCTTCACCGTAACACCGCCTTCACCGTAACACCCCCTTCACCATAACACCCCCTTCAGTATAACACCCTCCTTCACCGTAACACCCCCTTCACCGTAACACCCCCTTCACCATAACAAACCCCTTCACCATAACACTCCCTTCACCATAACACCCCCTTCAGTATAACACCGCCTTCACCATAACACCGCCTTCACCATAACACCCTCCTTCACCATAACACCCCCTTCACCATAACACCCCCTTCAGTATAACACCCCCTTCACCATAACACCCCCTTCAGTATAACACCACCTTCAGTATAACACCGCCTTCACCATAACACCCCCTTCACCATAACACCCTCCTTCACCATAACACCCCCTTGACCACAACACCCTCCTTCAGTATAACACCCTCCTTCACCATAACACCCCCTTCACCATAACACCCCCTTCAGTATAACACCTCCTTCACCATAACACCCCCTTCACCACAACACCGCCTTCACCATAACACCGCCTTCAGTATAACACCCTCCTTCACCATAACACCCCCTTCACCATAACACCCTCCTTCACCATAACACCCCCTTCACCGTAACAAACCCCTTCACCGTAACACCCCCTTCACCATAACACCCCCTTGACCACAACACCCTCCTTCAGTATAACACCCTCCTTCACCATAACACCCCCTTCACCATAACACCCCCTTCAGTATAACACCCTCCTTCACCATAACACCCCCTTCAGTATAACACCTCCTACACCATAACACCCCCTTCACCATAACACCGCCTTCACCATAACACCCCCTTCAGTATAACACCCCCCTTCACCATAACACCCCCTTCACCATAACACCCCCTTCACCATAACAAACCCCTTCACCATAACAAACCCCTTCACCATAACACCCCCTTCACCATAACACCCCCTTGACCACAACACCCTCCTTCAGTATAACACCCTCCTTCACCATAACACCCCCTTCACCGTAACAAACCCCTTCACCATAACACCCCCTTCACCATAACAAACCCCTTCACCATAACAAACCCCTTCACCATAACACCCCCTTCACCATAACACACCCCTTCACCATAACACCCGCCTTCACCATAACACACCCCTTCACCATAACACCCTCCTTCACCATAACACCCCCTTCACCATAACAAACCCCTTCACCATAACAAACCCCTTCACCATAACACCCCCTTCACCATAACACCCCCTTGACCACAACACCCTCCTTCAGTATAACACCCTCCTTCACCATAACACCCCCTTCACCGTAACAAACCCCTTCACCATAACACCCCCTTCACCATAACAAACCCCTTCACCATAACAAACCCCTTCACCATAACACCCCCTTCACCATAACACACCCCTTCACCATGGCACCCCCTTCACCATAACACCCCCCTTCAGTATAACACCCCCTTCACCATAACACCACCTTCACCATAACACCCCCTTCACCATAACACCCCATTCACCATAACACCGCCTTCACCATAACACCCCCTTCACCATAACACCCCCTTCACCATAACACCCCCTTCAGTATATCACTCCCTTCACCATAACACCCCATTCACCATAACACCGCCTTCACCATAACACTCCCTTCACCATAACACCCCCTTCACCATAACACCCGCTTCACCATAACATCCCCTTCACCATAACACCCCCTTCACCATAACACCCTCCTTCACCAAAACACCCCCTTCACCGTAACACCCCCTTCACCAAAACACCCCCTTCACCATAACAAACCCCTTCACCATAACACCCCCTTCACCATAACAAACCCCTTCACCATAACAAACCCCTTCACCATAACAACCCCTTCACCATAACACACCCCTTCACCATAACACCCGCCTTCACCATAACACACCCCTTCACCATAACACCCTCCTTCACCATAACACCCCCTTCACCATAACACCCTCCTTCACCATAACACCCCCTTCACCGTAACAAACCCCTTCACCGTAACACCCCCTTCACCATAACACCCCCTTGACCACAACACCCTCCTTCAGTATAACACCCTCCTTCACCATAACACCCCCTTCACCATAACACCCCCTTCAGTATAACACCCTCCTTCACCATAACACCCCCTTCACCATAACACCCCCTTCAGTATAACACCTCCTACACCATAACACCCCCTTCACCATAACACCGCCTTCACCATAACACCCCCTTCAGTATAACACCCTCCTTCACCATAACACCCCCTTCACCATAACACCCCCTTCAGTATAACACCCTCCTTCACCATAACACCCCCTTCACCGTAACAAACCCCTTCACCATAACACCCCCTTCACCATAACAAACCCCTTCACCATAACAAACCCCTTCACCATAACAAACCCCTTCACCATAACACCCGCCTTCACCATAACACCCTCCTTCACCATAACACCCCCTTCACCATAACAAACCCCTTCACCATAACACCCCCTTCACCATAACACCCTCCTTCACCATCACACCCCCTTCACCATAACACCGCCTTCACCATAACACCCCCTTCAGTATAACACCCCCTTCACCATGGCACCCCCTTCAGCATAACACCCCCTTCACCATGGCACCCCCTTCACCATAACACCCCCTTCAGTATAACACCCCCTTCACCATAACACCACCTTCACCATAACACCCCATTCACCATAACACCGCCTTCACCATAACACCCCCTTCACCATAACACCCCCTTCAGTATATCACTCCCTTCACCATAACACCCCATTCACCATAACACCGCCTTCACCATAACACTCCCTTCACCATAACACCCCCTTCACCATAACATCCCCTTCACCATAACACCCCCTTCACCATAACACCCTCCTTCACCAAAACACCCCCTTCACCGTAACACCCCCTTCACCAAAACACCCCCTTCACCATAACAATCCCCTTCACCATAACACCCCCTTCACCATAACACCCCCTTCACCATAACAAACCCCTTCACCATAACACCCCCTTCAGTATAACACCCCCTTCACCATAACACCCCCTTCAGTATAACACCGCCTTCAGTATAACACCGCCTTCACCATAACACCCCCTTCACCTTAACACCCTCCTTCACCATAACACCCCCTTGACCACAACACCCTCCTTCAGTATAACACCCTCCTTCACCATAACACCCCCTTCACCATAACACCCCCTTCAGTATAACACCCTCCTTCACCATAACACTCCCTTCACCATAACACCCCCTTCAGTATAACACCACCTTCACCATAACACCCCCTTCACCATAACACCGCCTTCACCATAACACCCCCTTCAGTATAACACCCTCCTTCACCATAACACCCCCTTCACCATAACACCCTCCTTCACCATAACACCCCCTTCACCGTAACAAACCCCTTCACCGTAACACCCCCTTCACCATAACAGCCCCTTCACCATAACAAACCCCTTCACCATAACACCTCCTTCACCATAACACCCCCTTCACCATAACATCACCTTCAGTATAACACCCCCTTCACCATAACAAACCCCTTCACCATAACACCCCCTTCAGTATAACACCCCGTTCACCATAACACCCCCTTCAGTATAACACCGCCTTCAGTATAACACCGCCTTCACCATAACACCCCCTTCACCATAACACCCCCTTCACCATAACACCCTCCTTCACCATAACACCCCCTTGACCACAACACCCTCCTTCAGTATAACACCCTCCTTCACCATAACACCCCCTTCACCATAACACCCCCTTCAGTATAACACCCTCCTTCACCATAACACCCCCTTCACCATAACACCCCCTTCAGTATAACACCTCCTTCACCATAACACCCCCTTCACCATAACACCCCCTTCACCATAACATCACCTTCAGTATAACACCGCCTTCACCATAACACCTCCTTCACCATAACACCTCCTTCACCATAACACCCCCTTCACCATAACATCACCTTCAGTATAACACCCCCTTCACCATAACAAACCCCTTCACCATAACACCCCCTTCAGTATAACACCCCCTTCACCATAACACCCCCTTCAGTATAACACCGCCTTCACCATAACACCGCCTTCACCATAACACCACCTTCACCATAACACCCCCTTCACCATAACACCCTCCTTCACCATAATACCCCCTTGACCACAACACCCTCCTTCAGTATAACACCCTCCTTCACCATAACACCCCCTTCAGTATAACACCCTCCTTCACCATAACACCCCCTTCACCATAACACCCCCTTCAGTATAACACCTCCTTCACCATAACACCCCCTTCACCATAACACCGCCTTCACCATAACACCGCCTTCAGTATAACACCCTCCTTCACCATAACACCTCCTTCACCATAACACCCCCTTCACCATAACACCCCCTTCACCATAACATCACCTTCAGTATAACACCGCCTTCACCATAACACCTCCTTCACCATAACACCTCCTTCACCATAACACCCCCTTCACCATAACACCCCCTTCAGTATAACACCCCCTTCACCATAACACCCCCTTCAGTATAACACCGCCTTCAGTATAACACCGCCTTCACCATAACACCCCCTTCACCATAACACCCCCTTCACCATAACACCCTCCTTCACCATAACACCCCCTTGACCACAACACCCGCCTTCAGTATAACACCCTCCTTCACCATAACATTCCCTTCACCATAACACCCCCTTCAGTATAACACCCTCCTTCACCATAACACCCCCTTCACCATAACACCCCCTTCAGTATAACACCTCCTTCACCATAACACCCCCTTCACCATAACACCGCCTTCACCATAACACCGCCTTCAGTATAACACCCTCCTTCACCATAACACCCCTTCACCATAACACCCTCCTTCACCGTAACACCCCCTTCACCGTAACAAACCCCTTCACCGTAACACCCCCTTCACCGTAACACCCCCGTTCACCATAACAGCCCCTTCACCATAACAAACCCCTTCACCATAGCACTCCCTTCACCATAACACCCCCTTCAGTATAACAGCCCCTTCACCATAACACCCCCTTCACCATAACACCCCCTTCACCATAACACCCCCTTCAACATAACACCCCCTTCACCATAACACCCCCTTCACCATAACACCCCCTCCACCATAACACCCCCTTCACCATAACACCCCCTTCAGTATAACACCCCCTTCACCATAACACCCCCTTCAACATAACACCCCCTTCACCATAACACCACCTCCACCATAACACCCCCTTCACCATAACACCCCCTTCAGTATAACACCCCCTTCACCATAACACCTCCTTCACCATAACACCCCCTTCACCATAACACCCCCACCACCATAACACCCCCTTCACCATAACACCCTCTTCACCATAACACCCCCTCCACCATAACACCCCCTTCACCATAACACCCCCTTCAGTATAACACCCCCTTCACCATAACACCCCCTTCAACATAACACCTCCTTCACCATAACACCCCCTTCAGTATAACACCCCCTTCACCATAACACCTCCTTCACCATAACACCCCCTTCACCATAACACCCCCTTCACCATAACACCTCCTTCACCATAACACTCCCTTCACCATAACACCTCCTTCACCATAACACCCCCTTCACCATAACACCCCCTTCACCATAACACCCCCTTCACCATAACAAACCCCTTCACCATAACACCCCCTTCACCATAACACCCCCTTCACCATAACACCTCCTTCACCATAACACCCCCTTCACCATAACAAACCCCTTCACAATAACACCCCCTTCAGTATAACACCCCCTTCAGTATAACACCCCCTTCACCATAACACCCCCTTCACCATAACACCCTCCTTCACCATAACACCCCCTTCAGTATAACACCCCCTTCACCATAACACCCCCTTCACCATAACACCCTCCTTCACCATAGCACCCTCCTTCACCATAACAAACCCCTTCACCATAACACCCTCCTTCACCGTAACACCCCCTTCAGTATAACACCCCCTTCACCATAACACCCCCTTCAGTATAACACCCCCTTCACCATAACACCCTCCTTCACCATAACACCCCCTTCAGTATAACACCCCCTTCACCATAACACCGCCTTCACCATAACACCCCCTTCACCATAACACTCCCTTCACCATAACACCCCCTTCAGTATAACACCCCCTTCACCATAACACCCCCTTCACCATAACAGCCCCTTCACCATAACACCCCCTTCACCAAAACAAACCCCTTCACCATAACACCACCTTCACCATAACACCCCCTTCAGTATAACACCCCCTTCACCATAACAAACCCCTTCACAATAACACCCCCTTCACCATAACAGCCCCTTCACCATAACACCCCCTTCACCAAAACAAACCCCTTCACCATAACACCCCCTTCACCATAACACTCCCTTCACCATAACACCCCCTTCACCATAACATCGCCTTCACCATAACACCCCCTTCAGTATAACACCCTCCTTCACCATAACACCCCCTTCACCATAACACCCCTTCACCATAACACCCCTTCAGTATAACACCCCCTTCACCATGGCACCCCCTTCAGCATAACACCCCCTTCACCATGGCACCCCCTTCACCATAACACCCCCTTCAGTATAACACCCCCTTCACCATAACACCCCCTTCACCATAACACCCCCTTCACCATAACACCCCATTCACCATAACACCGCCTTCACCATAACACCCCCTTCACCATAACACCCCCTTCAGTATATCACTCCCTTCACCATAACACCCCATTCACCATAACACCGCCTTCACCATAACACTCCCTTCACCATAACACCCCCTTCACCATAACATCCCCTTCACCATAACACCCCCTTCACCATAACACCCTCCTTCACCAAAACACCCCCTTCACCGTAACACCCCCTTCACCAAAACACCCCCTTCACCATAACAAACCCCTTCACCATAACACCCCCTTCACCATAACACCCCCTTCACCATAACAAACCCCTTCACCATAACACCCCCTTCAGTATAACACCCCCTTCACCATAACACCCCCTTCAGTATAACACCGCCTTCAGTATAACACCGCCTTCACCATAACACCCCCTTCACCTTAACACCCTCCTTCACCATAACACCCCCTTGACCACAACACCCTCCTTCAGTATAACACCCTCCTTCACCATAACACCCCCTTCACCATAACACCCCCTTCAGTATAACACCCTCCTTCACCATAACACTCCCTTCACCATAACACCCCCTTCAGTATAACACCTCCTTCACCATAACACCCCCTTCACCATAACACCGCCTTCACCATAACACCCCCTTCAGTATAACACCCTCCTTCACCATAACACCCCCTTCACCATAACACCCTCCTTCACCATAACACCCCCTTCACCGTAACAAACCCCTTCACCGTAACACCCCCTTCACCGTAACACCCCCCTTCACCATAACAGCCCCTTCACCATAACAAACCCCTTCACCATAACACCTCCTTCACCATAACACCCCCTTCACCATAACATCACCTTCAGTATAACACCCCCTTCACCATAACAAACCCCTTCACCATAACACCCCCTTCAGTATAACACCCCGTTCACCATAACACCCCCTTCAGTATAACACCGCCTTCAGTATAACACCGCCTTCACCATAACACCCCCTTCACCATAACACCCCCTTCACCATAACACCCTCCTTCACCATAACACCCCCTTGACCACAACACCCTCCTTCAGTATAACACCCTCCTTCACCATAACACCCCCTTCACCATAACACCCCCTTCAGTATAACACCCTCCTTCACCATAACACCCCCTTCACCATAACACCCCCTTCAGTATAACACCTCCTTCACCATAACACCCCCTTCACCATAACACCCCCTTC
Source organism: Hemiscyllium ocellatum (assembly GCF_020745735.1). Taxonomy (NCBI): domain Eukaryota; kingdom Metazoa; phylum Chordata; class Chondrichthyes; order Orectolobiformes; family Hemiscylliidae; genus Hemiscyllium; species Hemiscyllium ocellatum. The sequence continues at coordinate 1,240,802 of NC_083401.1, read as the reverse complement.
ACCATAACATCACCTTCAGTATAACACCGCCTTCACCATAACACCTCCTTCACCATAACACCTCCTTCACCATAACACCCCCTTCACCATAACATCACCTTCAGTATAACACCCCCTTCACCATAACAAACCCCTTCACCATAACACCCCCTTCAGTATAACACCCCCTTCACCATAACACCCCCTTCAGTATAACACCGCCTTCAGTATAACACCGCCTTCACCATAACACCACCTTCACCATAACACCCCCTTCACCATAACACCCCCTTCAGTATAACACCCTCCTTCACCATAACACCCCCTTCACCATAACACCCCCTTCAGTATAACACCTCCTTCACCATAACACCCCCTTCACCATAACACCCCCTTCACCATAACATCACCTTCAGTATAACACCGCCTTCACCATAACACCTCCTTCACCATAACACCTCCTTCACCATAACACCCCCTTCACCATAACATCACCTTCAGTATAACACCCCCTTCACCATAACAAACCCCTTCACCATAACACCCCCTTCAGTATAACACCCCCTTCACCATAACACCCCCTTCAGTATAACACCGCCTTCAGTATAACACCGCCTTCACCATAACACCACCTTCACCATAACACCCCCTTCACCATAACACCCTCCTTCACCATAACACCCCCTTGACCACAACACCCTCCTTCAGTATAACACCCTCCTTCACCATAACACCCCCTTCACCATAACACCCCCTTCAGTATAACACCCTCCTTCACCATAACACCTCCTTCACCATAACACCCCCTTCAGTATAACACCCCCTTCACCATAACACCCCCTTCACCATAACACCGCCTTCACCATAACACCGCCTTCAGTATAACACCCTCCTTCACCATAACACCTCCTTCACCATAACACCCCCTTCACCATAACACCCCCTTCACCATAACATCACCTTCAGTATAACACCGCCTTCACCATAACACCTCCTTCACCATAACACCTCCTTCACCATAACACCCCCTTCACCATAACACCCCCTTCAGTATAACACCCCCTTCACCATAACACCCCCTTCAGTATAACACCGCCTTCAGTATAACACCGCCTTCACCATAACACCCCCTTCACCATAACACCCCCTTCACCATAACACCCTCCTTCACCATAACACCCCCTTGACCACAACACCCGCCTTCAGTATAACACCCTCCTTCACCATAACACCCCCTTCACCATAACACCCCCTTCAGTATAACACCCTCCTTCACCATAACACCCCCTTCACCATAACACCCCCTTCAGTATAACACCTCCTTCACCATAACACCCCCTTCACCATAACACCGCCTTCACCATAACACCGCCTTCACCATAACACCGCCTTCAGTATAACACCCTCCTTCACCATAACACCCCTTCACCATAACACCCTCCTTCACCGTAACACCCCCTTCACCGTAACAAACCCCTTCACCGTAACACCCCCTTCACCGTAACACCCCCGTTCACCATAACAGCCCCTTCACCATAACACCCCCTTCACCATAACAGCCCCTTCACCATAACACCCCCTTCACCATAACACCTCCTTCACCATAACACCCCCTTCACCATAACACCACCTTCACCATAACACCCCCTTCAACATAACACCCCCTTCACCATAACACCCCCTCCACCATAACACCCCCTTCACCATAACACCCCCTTCAGTATAACACCCCCTTCACCATAACACCCCCTTCAACATAACACCCCCTTCACCATAACACCACCTCCACCATAACACCCCCTTCACCATAACACCCCCTTCAGTATAACACCCCCTTCACCATAACACCTCCTTCACCATAACACCCCCTTCACCATAACACCCCCACCACCATAACACCCCCTTCACCATAACACCCTCTTCACCATAACACCCCCTCCACCATAACACCCCCTTCACCATAACACCCCCTTCAGTATAACACCCCCTTCACCATAACACCCCCTTCAACATAACACCTCCTTCACCATAACACCCCCTTCAGTATAACACCCCCTTCACCATAACACCTCCTTCACCATAACACCCCCTTCACCATAACACCCCCTTCACCATAACACCTCCTTCACCATAACACTCCCTTCACCATAACACCTCCTTCACCATAACACCCCCTTCACCATAACACCCCCTTCACCATAACAAACCCCTTCACCATAACACCCCCTTCAGTATAACACCCCCTTCACCATAACACCCCCTTCACCATAACACCTCCTTCACCATAACACCCCCTTCACCATAACAAACCCCTTCACAATAACACCCCCTTCAGTATAACACCCCCTTCACCATAACACCCCCTTCAGTATAACACCCCCTTCACCATAACACCCTCCTTCACCATAACACCCCCTTCAGTATAACACCCCCTTCACCATAACACCCCCTTCACCATAACACCCTCCTTCACCATAGCACCCTCCTTCACCATAACAAACCCCTTCACCATAACACCCTCCTTCACCGTAACACCCCCTTCAGTATAACACCCCCTTCACCATAACACCCCCTTCACCATAACACCCTCCTTCACCATAGCACCCTCCTTCACCATAACAAACCCCTTCACCATAACACCCTCCTTCACCGTAACACCCCCTTCAGTATAACACCTCCTTCACCATAACACCCCCTTCACCATAACACTCCCTTCACCATAACACCCCCTTCAGTATAACACCCCCTTCACCATAACACCCCCTTCACCATAACAGCCCCTTCACCATAACACCCCCTTCACCAAAACAAACCCCTTCACCATAACACCACCTTCACCATAACACCCCCTTCACCATAACACCCCCTTCAGTATAACACCCCCTTCACCATAACACCCCCTTCACCATAACACCCCCTTCACCAAAACAAACCCCTTCACCATAACACCCCCTTCACCATAACACTCCCTTCACCATAACACCCCCTTCACCATAACATCGCCTTCACCATAACACCCCCTTCAGTATAACACTCCCTTCACCATAATACCCCCTTCACCATAACACCCTCCTTCACCATAACATCGCCTTCACCATAACACCCCCTTCAGTATAACACCTCCTTCACAATAACACCCCCTTCACCATAACACTCCCTTCACCATAACACCCCCTTCAGTATAACACCCCCTTCAGTATAACACCCCCTTCACCATAACAGCCCCTTCACCATAACAGCCCCTTCACCATAACACCCCCTTCACCATAACACACCCTTCACCATAACAAACCCCTTCACCATAACACCGCCTTCACCATAACAAACCCCTTCACAATAACACCCCATTCACCATAACACCCCCTTCACCATAACAAACCCCTTCACCATAACACCGCCTTCACCATAACACCCCCTTCAGTATAACACTCCCTTCACCATAACACCCCCTTCACCATAACACCCCCTTCAGTATAACACCCTCCTTCACCATAACACCCACTTCACCATAACACCCCCTTCACCATAACAAACCCCTTCACCATAACACCCCATTCACCATAACACCCCCTTCACCATAACAAACCCCTTCACCATAACACCCTCCTTCACCATAACAAACCCCTTCACCATAACACCGCCTTCACCATAACACCCCCTTCACCATAACACCCTCCTTCACCATAACACCCCCTTCACCATAACACCCTCCTTCACCATAACAAACCCCTTCACCATAACACTGCCTTCACCATAACACCCCCTTCACCATAACACTGCCTTCACCATAACACCCCCTTCACCATAACACCCTCCTTCACCATAACACCCCCTTCACCATAACACCCCCTTCAGTATAACACCGCCTTCACCATAACACCCCCTTCACCATAACACCCTCCTTCACCATAACACCCCCTTCACCATAACACCCTCCTTCACCATAACACCCCCTTCACCATAACACCCCCTTCACCATAACACCGACTTCACCATAACACCTCCTTCACCATAACACCCCCTTCACCATAACACCCTCCTTCACCATAACACCCCCTTCACCATAACACCGCCTTCACCATAACACCCCCTTCAGTATAACACCCCCTTCACCATAACACCCCCTTCACCATAACACCCTCCTTCACCATAACACCCCCTTCACCATAACACCCCCTTCACCATAACAAACCCCTTCACCATAACACCCCCTTCACCATAACACCCCCTTCAGTATAACTCCCCCTTCACCATAACACCGCCTTCACCATAACACCTCCTTCACCATAACACCCCCTTCACCATAACACCCTCCTTCACCATAACAAACCCCTTCACCATAACACCGCCTTCACCATAACACCCCCTTCACCATAACACCCTCCTTCACCATCACAAACGCCTTCACCATAACACCTCCTTCACCATAACACCCTCCTTCACCATAACAAACCCCTTCACCATAACACCCTCCTTCACCATAACAAACCCCTTCACCATAACACCGCCTTCACCATAACACCCCCTTCAGTATAACACCCCCTTCACCATAACACCCCCTTCACCATAACACCCCCCTCACCATAACACCCTCCTTCACCATAACAAACCCCTTCACCATAACACCCTCCTTCACCATAACAAACCCCTTCACCATAACACCCTCCTTCACCATAACACCCCCTTCACCATAACACCCCCTTCAGTATAACACTCCCTTCACCATAACACCCCCTTCACCATAACACCCCCTTCACCATAACCCTCCTGCTCACTCTCTCAGCGGAGCAGGTAAGGGCTGTTTGGCAGTGGCTGCTTGAAAGCTCGGTGATGTTTGTTTAACGGTTTAAATTTGAAAGTTTTTTTTTAAAAAAGCGCGGAGTGGACCCGGAAGCTGGTGTAGCACAAGCTTACCTGGGTAAGTTGTTTTCCCTATAAAAGTGTGCAAGAACAAGTATACCGTTTTGGATACTTGTGGGGGGGATGACTTACCAGGGGCAAGCAACGAGGTTCAGGCCTCTGGCACGGAGCCTGGCCCCGTTGCTCAGAAGGGTAGGGTGGAGAAAGGTAGAGCGATAGTTCTTGGGGACTCGATAGTTCGGGGCACAGATAGGCGGTTTTGTGGGGGCGACAGAGACTCACGATTGGTATGTTGCCTCCCAGGTGCAAGGGTACGTGATGTCTCTGATCATGTTTTCCGGGTCCTTAAGGGGGAGGGGGAGCAGCCCCAGATCGTGGTCCACGTTGGCACCAACGATATAGGTAGGAAGAGGGGTGAGGATGTCAGACAGGCTTTCAGGGAGCTAGGTTGGAAGCTCAGAGTTAGAACAAACAGAGTTGTAGTCTCTGGTTTGTTACCCGTGCCACGTGATAGAGAGTCGATGAATAGGGAGAGAGAGCAGTTAAATGCGTGGCTACAGGGATGGTGCAGGAGGGAGGGATTCCGGTTTCTGGACAACTGGGGTCCTTTCTGGGGAAGGTGGGACCTCTATAAACAGGATGGTCTACACCTGAACCTGAGGGGCACCAGTATCCTTGGGGGGAGGTTTGCTAGTGCTCTTTGGGGGGGGTTTAAACTAACTCTGCAGGGGCATGGGAACCTGGACTGTAGCTTTAGGGTACAGGACCTTGAGTGTAGGGAGGTTAGGAACATGGCATCGATCTCGAAGGAGGGTGCCTGTAAACAGGAAGGTGGCTTGAAGTGTGTATACTTCAATGCCAGAAGTATAAGAAATAAGGTAGGTGAACTTGCAGCGTGGGTTGGTACCTGGGACTTCGATGTTGTGGCCATTACAGAGACGTGGGTAGAACAGGGACAGGAATGGCTATTGCAGGTTCCAGGGTTTAAATGTTTTAGTAGGGTCAGAGATGGGGGTAAAAGAGTGGGAGGCGTGGCATTACTTGTCAAGGATAGTATTACAGCGGTGGAAAGGACGATGGATGAAGACTTGCCATCTGAGGTAGTTTGGGCTGAGGTTAGAAATAGGAAAGGTGAGGTCACCCTGTTAGGAGTTTTCTACAGGCCTCCCAATAGTCCTAGAGAAGTAGAGGAAAGTATAGCGAGGATGATTCAGGAGAAGAGTGAAGGTAGCAGGGTGGTTGTTATGGGGGACTTTAACTTCCCAGATATTGACTGGGAAAGCTATAGCTCGAGTTCGTTAGATGGGTCGGTGTTTGTCCAATGTGTGCAGGAGGGTTTCCTGACACAATATGTAGACAGGCCAACAAGAGGTGAGGCCATACTGGATTTGGTTCTAGGTAACGAACCAGGCCAGGTGTTAGACTTGGAGGTAGGTGAGCACTTCGGGGACAGTGACCACAACTCGGTGACTTTTACTCTAGTGATGGAGAGGGATAAGTGTGCACCGCAGGGCAAGAGTTATAGCTGGGGGCAGGGAAATTATGATGCAGTGAGGCATGACTTAGGATGTGTGGTTTGGAAAAGTAGGCTTCAAGGAAAGGACACAAATGATATGTGGAGCTTGTTCAAGGAGCAGCTATTGGGTGTCCTTGATAAGTATGTACCAGTCAGGCAGGGAGTAAAGGGTCGTGTGAGGGAGCCGTGGTTTAATAAGGAATTGGAATCCCTTGTTAAAGGGAAGAGGGCGGCCTATGTAAAGATGAGGCGTGAAGGTTCAGTTGGGGCGATTGAGAGTTATAAGGTAGCCAGGAAGGAGCTAAAGAGAGAGCTAAGAGCAGCGAGAAGGGGACATGAAAAGTCCTTAGTTGGTAGGATTAGGGAAAACCCAAAGGCTTTCTATAGGTATGTCAGGAATAAAAGGATGACTAGGGTAGGTCTCGGTCCAGTCAAGGATAGTAGTGGGAAGTTGTGCGTGGAGGCGGAGGAGATTGGAGAGACACTGAATGAATATTTTTCGTCAGTATTCACTCAGGAACAGGACATTGTTGCCAATGTGAATATTGAGTCACTATTAATTAGAATGGATGGCTTTGAGATATGTAGGGAAGAGGTGTTGGAAATTCTGGAAAGGCTGAAAATAGATAAGTCCCCTGGGCCTGATGGCATTTATCCTAGGATTCTCTGGGAAGCAAGGGAGGTGATTGCAGAGCCATTGGCCTTGATTTTTATGTCGTCATTGTCTACAGGAATAGTGCCAGAAGACTGGAGGATAGCAAATGTGGTTCCCTTGTTCAAGAAGGGGAGTAGGGATGACCCTAGTAACTATAGGCCGGTGAGTCTTACCTCTGTTGTGGGCAAAGTCTTCGAGAGAATTGTAAGGGATAGGATTTATGAACATCTGGATAGGAATAATGTGATCAAGGACAGTCAGCATGGTTTTGTGAAGGGCAGGTCGTGCCTCACAAACCTTATTGAGTTCTTTGAGAAGGTGACTAAGGAGGTGGACGCGGGTAAAGCAGTAGATGTGGTGTATATGGATTTTAGCAAGGCGTTCGATAAGGTTCCCCATGGTAGGCTAATGTTAAAACTACGGAGGTATGGCACTGAGGGTGCATTAGAGGTTTGGATTAGGAATTGGCTGGCTGGAAGGAGACAGAGGGTAGTAGTTGATGGTAAAGGTTCATCTTGGAGTGCAGTTACTAGCGGTGTTCCACAAGGATCTGTTTTGGGACCATTGCTGTTTGTCATTTTTATAAATGACCTGGAGGAGGGGTTTGAAGGCTGGGTGAGCAAGTTTACGGATGACACGAAAGTCGGTGGAGTTGTTGACAGTGAGGAAGGATGTGGCAGGTTACAGCGGGATATAGATAAGTTGCAGAGCTGGGCAGAAAGGTGGCAAATGGAGTTCAATGTAGCTAAGTGTGAAGTCATTCACTTTGATAGGAGTAACAAGAAGATGGAGTACTGGGCTAATGGTCGGATACTTGGTAGTGTGGATGAGCAGAGGGATCTTGGTGTCCATGTACACAGATCTCTGAAAGTTGCCACCCAGGTAAATAGTGCTGTGAAGAAGGCATATGGTGTACTGGGCTTTATTGGTAGAGGAATTGAGTTCCGGAGTCCTGAGGTCATGTTGCAGTTGTATAAGACTCTGGTGCGGCCTCATCTGGAGTATTGTGTGCAGTTTTGGTCGCCATACTATAGGAAGGATGTGGAGGCACTGGAACGGGTGCAGAGGAGGTTTACCAGGATGTTGCCTGGCATGGTAGGAAGATCGTATGAGGAAAGGCTGAGGCACTTGGGGCTGTTCTCATTGGAGAAAAGAAGGTTTAAGGGTGACTTGATAGAGGTGTACAAGATGATTAGAGATTTAGATAGGGTTGACCATGAGAACCTTTTTCCACGTATGGAATCAGCTGTTACTAGGGGGCATAGCTTTAAATTTAGGGGTGGTAGGTATAGGACAGATGTTAGGGGTAGATTCTTTACTCAGCGAGTCGTGAGTTCATGGAATGCCCTGCCAGTAGCAGTGGTGAACTCTCCCTCTTTATGGGCATTTAAACGGGCATTGGATAGGCATATGGAGGATAGTGGGCTAGTGTAGGTCAGGTGGGCTTGGATCAGCGCAACATCGAGGGCCGAAGGGCCTGTACTGCGCTGTATTTTCTTATGTTCTATGTAACACCCCCTTCACCATAACACTCCCTCACCATAACACCCCCTTCACCGTAACACCCCCTTCACCGTAACACCCCCTTCACCATAACACCCCCTTCACCGTAACAACTCTGGTTCATAAGCGACAACAGGTTACGTTTGGTGGTCTTGGAAGTTATATGCAATGTTGTTGTTTATTCCAGGGGAATGGAAAGATTTCTGTCGGGATGTTTTGCTGCAGCTATCCTGGAAATGCTGTCACAATTATGGGGGACTTCAACTTCCCCAATATTGATTGGAACCTCCTCAGTGCAAATGGAGCTAATTTTGTCCGGTGTTTCCAGAGGATTCCTGACTCAATATGTGGATAGGCCGACAAGGGGGGAGGCCATCTTGGATTTGGTGCTCGGCAAAACGAAGCCGGCCAGGTGTCAGACCTCTCGGTGGGAGAACATTTCAGTGATAGTGACCACAACTGCCTCACCTTGGAGAGGGGTGGGAACAGACAGTATGGGAAGGTATCTCATTGGGAAAGGGAAATGATTCTGCTCTCAGAAGGAAGCTGTGGAGTATGAATTGGGAACAATTGTTCTACAGGAGATGCACCAACAGAAATGTGTCGGCTGTTTATGAAGTCCTTGTTGGGAATGTTGGATAACGTTGTCCCACTGAGACAAGCAAGGAACGGTAAGGTGAAGGAGCCTTGGATGACAGGAGCAGAGGAGCTTCTCACCAAGAGGAAGAAGGAGCATTACGTAAGGTTGAGGAAGCAAGGATCTGGCACAGCTTTAGGGAGGCTAGGAAAGAACCCAAGAATGGACTGAGGAGAGTTAGGAGGGGGCATGAGAAAGCCCTGGTCGGAAGGATTAGGGAAAACCCAAAGGCGTTCTCTGGGTATGTGAGGAATAAGAGAATGATCAGAGAGAGGGTAGGGCTGGTCAGGGATAGTGGAGGGAACCTGTGCCTGGGGTCGGAAGGCCCTAAATGAGATTTGAGCTTCGGGATTGACTAGAGAGAGGGACCTTGTTGTCAGTGAGATCATCGGGGACTGGGTCAATGGGCTGGAACAGATTGATATTGAGGAAGTGGATGTGCTGGGAATTCTGGGAAGCATCAAGATGGATAAGTCCCCAGGGCCAGACCAGAGATATCCAAGGGTACTGTGGGAAGGGAGGAATGGGATTGCTGAACCTCTGGCAAGGATCTTTACATCCTCACTCTCCACGGGAGTAGTATCGGATAATTGGAGGGAGGTGAATGTTGTTCCTCTGTTCAAGAAATGGATTAGGGAAATCCCTGGGAATTACAGACCGGTCAGGCTCACTTCTGTGGTAAGCAAGGTGCTGGAAAGGGTTCTGAAAGATAGGATTTATGACTATTTGGAAAAACATAGTTTGATTAAAGATAGCCAGCATGGATTTGTGAGGGGCAGGTCATGCCTCACAAGCCTTATGGAGTTCTTTGAGGATGTGATTAGACAAGTTGCCGAAGGTCAGGCAGTGGATGTGGTGTATATGAACTGCAGTAAGGCATTTAAGCCCATGGTAAGTCCATTCAGAAGGTTAGGAGGTGTGGGATACTGGGAAATCTGGCTGTCTGGATACAGAATTGGCTGGCCGAAAGAAGACAGTAAGTGGGAGTGGATGGAAAGTATTCCGCTTGGAGGTTGCTGACCAGTGATATCCCACAGGGATCTGTTCTTGGGCCTCTGCTCTTTATAGATTTTATAAATGACCTGGATGAAGAAATGCAAGGATGGGTTAGTCAGTTTGCCGATGACACGTGGTGTTGTAGTTAGTGTCGAGGGTAGTTGCAGGTTACAATAAGACATTGACAGGATTCAGAGCTGGGCTGAGAAGTGTCAGAAGGATTCAAACTGGATAAATACAAAGTGATTCATTTTGGAAGGTCGAATTTAAATGCTGAATACAGGGTTAAAGACAGGATTCTTAGCAGTGTGGGGGAATAGAGGGATTAGATTACTTACAATGTGGAAACAGGCCTTTCGGCCCAACAAGTCCACACCGACCCGCCGAAGCGAAACCCACCCATACCCCTACATTTACCCCTTACCTAACACCACGGGCAATTTAGCATGGCCAATTCACCTGACCCGCACATCTTTGGACTGTGGGAGGAAACCGGAGCACCCGGAGGAAACCCATGCAGACACGGGGAGAACGTGCAAACTCCACACAGTCAGTCGCCTGAGTCGGGAATTGAACCCGGGTCTCAGGTGCTGTGAGGCAGCAGTGCTAACCACTGTGCCGCCTACTTGGATCTTGGAGTCCAGTATATAGATCCCTCAAAGTTGCCTCCCAAGTGGATAGAGTTGTTAAGAAAGCATATGATTTGTTGGCTTTCATTAACAGGGGGATTGAGTTTAAGAGCCGCGAGGTTTTGCTGCAGCTCTACAAGTCCCTGGTGAGACCACACTTGGAATATTGTGTCCCGTTCTGGTTACCTCATTATGGGAAGGCTGTGGAAGGTTTAGAGGAGGAGCAGAGGAGATTTCCCAGGATGCTGCCTGGACTGGAGGGTGTGTCTGATGGAGAAAGGTTGAGGGAGCTCGGGGTTTCTGATTGGAGTGAAGAAGGATGGGAGGGGAGTTGATAGAGGGGGACAGGATGGTGAGAGGCAGAGAGAGAGTGGATAGGCAGAGACTGTTCCCCAGGGTGGAAAGGGCTGTCACGAGGGGTCACAATTTTGAGGTGATTGGAGGAGGGTTTAGGGAAGGGGACAATCTGGAAATTTAAGAAGGAAGTTAAAGGGAGAGTGAGGATAAGAGAAGTTAAGGCAGACAACAGAAGCAACGAAGCAGAAAACTCAAGAAGGGATCATACAGTATGGTCAAGTGAAATAGGGATTGATGGGAAGGCTGAGGGGTGTAACAAGTGAAAAATATTATATATGAATGCATGAAGCATAAGAACGAAGGTGGATGAGCTTGAGGCTCTTTTGGAAATTGACATACGATATTGTGGGGATAACGGAGACGAGGCTTCAAGTGGACAGGGCCTGGGAAATGAATATTCAAGGCTACACGTGCTATCGTAAGGACAGACTGACGGGCAGAGGGGGTAGGGTGGCCATGTAGGTAAGGAAGGATATTCAGTCCCTTGTGTGAGGGGACCTAGAATCAGGGGAGGTAGAGTTAGTGTGGATAGAGCTGAGAAATTCTAAGGGTAAAAAGACCCTCTTGGGAGTTATCTACAGGCCCCCAAACAGTAGTCTGGATGTCGGATGTAAGTTGAATCAGGAGCTGAAATTGGCCTGTTGCAAAATGTTACTACAGTTGTTATGGGGGATTTCAACATGCAGGTAGACTGGGAGAATCAGGATGGTACTGGACCCCAAGAAAAGGAGTTTGTGGAGTGCCTCCGAGATGGATTCTTAGAGCAGCTGGTGCTGGAGCCAACCAGGGAGAAGGCAATTCTGGATCTAGTATTGTGTAACGAACTGGATTTGATCAGGGACCTCGAAGTGAAGGAGCCATTGGGAAGTAGTGACCATAATACAATAAGCTTCAATCTGCAATTTGAGAGGGAGAGGGTACAATCGGAAGTGACAATATTTCTGTTGAATAAAGGGAACTATGGAGCTACGAGGGAGGAGCTGGCCAAAGTTCAATGGTGCAATACCTTAGCAGGGATGACAGTGGAGGAACAATGGCGGATATTTCTGGGTATAATGCAGAAGATGCAGGATCAGTTCATTCCAAAAAGGAAGAAAGATCCTAAGAGGAGGTATGGGTGGCCGTGGCTGATGAGGGAGGTTAAGAAACATATAAAGTTAAAAGGGAAAAAGTATAACATAGCAAAGATAAGTGGGAAAACGGAGGACTGGGAAGCTTTTAAAGAACAACAGAGGATTACTAAGAAGAAAATACGCAGAGAAGAAATGAGATACGAAGGGAAACTGGCCAAAAATATAAAGGAGGATAGTAAAAGCTTTTTTAGGTATGTGAAAGGCAAAAAAATGGTTAGGACTAAAATTGGGCCCTTGAAGACTGGAGTGGCTGGGCTTGTATACCCTTGAGTTTAGAAGACTGAGAGGGGATCTGATTGAGACATATAAGATTATGAAAGGATTGGACACTCTGGAGGCAGGAAACATGTTCCCGCTGATGGGTGAGTGCCGAACCAGAGGACACAGTTTAAAAATACGGGGTAGGCCATTTAGGACAGAGATGAGGAGAAACATCTTCACCCAGAGAGTGGTGGCTGTGTGGAATGCTCTGCCCCAGAGGGCAGTGGAGGCCCAGTCTCTGGATTAATTTAAGAAAGAGTTGGATAGAGCTCTCAAGGATAGTGGAATCAAGGGTTATGGAGATAAGGCAGGAACAGGATACTGATTATGGATGATCAGCCATGATCATATTGAATGGTGGTGCAGGCTCGAAGGGCAGAATGGCCTACTCCTGCACCTATTGTCTATTGTCTAATCCACGCCAGTAGCTCACCACGAACACCATGGGCCCTAACCTTGCTCAGCAGCCTCCCATGAGGCACCTTATCAAAGGCCTTTTGGAAGTCTAGATAGACCACATCCACTGGGTTTCCCTGGTCTAACCTACTTGTTACCTCTTCAAAGAATTCCAACAGGTTTGTCAGGCACGACATCCCCTTACTAAATCCATGTTGACTTGTTCTAATCCAACCCTGCACTTCCAAGAATTTAGAAACCTTATCCTTAATGATGGATTCCAGAATTTTACCTTCAACCGAGGATTGGCTAATTGGCCTATAATTTTCCATGTGTTGCTGGAAATGCGCAGCAGGTCAGGCAGCATCTAAGGAGCAGGAGAATCGACGTTTCGGGCATAAACTCTTCATCAAGAATTCCTGATGAAGAATTGGGGCTTATGGCCGAAATGATGAATCTTTTCTCGTTGGATGCTGTGCTTTTCCAGTGCCACACCTTTTGACTTAAGTCAGGAGTGTGATGGAGTACTCCCTACTTGCCAGGATGGGTACAGCTCTAACAACACTCATGAAGCTTGACACCTTCCAGCCCACTGCACAAACACCAGAAATGCAGAAATTCACCAAAGACCCTCAGACAGCACCTTCCAAACCCACACTCACTTCCACCTAAAAGGACAAGGGCAGCAGGTACATGGGAACATCTGTACGTTCCCCTCCAAGCCCCTCACCATCCAGACTTGGAAATCAGCGTCCTTCAGCGTCGCTGGGTCCGAATCCTGGAATTCCCTCCCTAAGGGCATTGTGGGTCAACCCACAGCACATTGACTGCAGTGGGTCAGGAAGACAGCTCACCCCCACCTTCTCAAGGGACCCCACACTTTGGGAAGGATATACTGGCCTCACCGACAGAACCAGGTAGGTTTACAACAACAGACATCTGGAGTAGTACAGGGGAAAGTACAAACACTGAGGCTGTTAACTCTTGGAATTAGAAGGTTAAGGGGTGATCAGATTGTGTTTTTTTCATGATGTGGAGATGCCGGTGTTGGACTGGGGTGGACAAAGTTAAAAACCACACAACGTCAGGTTAGAGTCCAGCAGGTTTATTTGGAAGCACTAGCTTTCGGAGCACTGCCCCTTTGTCAGGTAATGAAGAAACAGCTGATAAGAAAGCTAGTGCCTTCAAAGGGCAACGTGGTGGCACAGCGGTTAGCACTGCTGCCTCACAGCGCCAGGGACCCAGGTTCAATTCCCGACTCAAGCGACTGTGTGGAGTTTGCACATTCTCCCCATGTCTGCGAGGGCAGTTAAGAGTCAACGCCATTGCTGTGGGTCTGGAGTCACATGTAGGCTGGACAGGGTCATGGACTTTTCTGACAATTGACGATGGAGACATGGGCATTAGGCTCTTAGCCCCACATTTCTTTAGTGAATTCATATTACACCATCTGCTCGTTGCAGATTCTAGAACGAAGGGCATAGCCTGAGAATCAGGGCCAGGCTGTTCATGAGAGATAGAACATTACAGCGCAGTACAGGCCCTTCGGCCCTCGATGTTGTGCCGACCTGTCATACCAATCTGAAGCCCATCTAACCTACACTATTCCATGTACGTCCATATGCCTGTCCAATGATGACTTAAATGTACTTAAAGTTGGCGAATCTACTAACATTGCAGGCAAAGCATTCCATACCCTTACTACTCTCTGAGTAAAGAAACTACCTCTGACATCTGTCCTATATCTATCACCCCTCAATTTAAAGCTATGGCCCCCCGTGCTCACTGTCCCCATACTTGGAAAAAGGCTCTCCCTGCCCACCCTATCTAACCCTCTGATTATCTTGTATGTCTCTATTAAGTCACCTCTCAACCTTCTTCTCTCTAACGAGAACAGCCTCAAGTCCCTCAGCCTTTCCTCGTAAGACCTTCCCTCCATACCAGGCAACACCCCAGTAAATCTCCTCTGCACCCTTTCCAAAGCTTCCACATCCTTCCTATAATGCGGTGACCAAAACTGTATGCAACACTGGCATACTGGCAAGTGTGGCAGAGTTTTGTACAGCTGCAGCATGAGCTCATGGCTTCAAAACTCAACCCTCTCCCAATAAAAGCTAAAACACTGAATGCCTTCTTAACAACCCTGTCAGTCTGGGTGGCAACTTTCAGGGATCTGTGTACCTGGACACCGAGACCTCTCTGCTCATCTACACTACCAAGAATCTTACCATTAGCCCAGTACTTTGCATTCCGGTTACTCCGACCAAAGTGAATCACCTCACACTTGTCCGCATTAAACTCCATTTGCCACCTCTCAGCCCAGCTCTGCAGCTTATCTATGTCTCTCTGTAACCTACAACATCCTTCAGCACTATCCACAACTCCACCGACCTTAGTGTCGTCTGCAAATTTACTAACCCACCCTTCCACGCCCTCATCCAGATCGTTTATAAAAATGATGAACAGCAGTGGACCCAACACTGACCATTGCGGTACACCACTGGTAACTGGATTCCAGGATGAATATTTCCCATCACCCACCACCCTCTGTCTTCTTTCAGCAAGCCAATCACTGATCCAAACTGCTATATCTCCCACAATCCCATTCCTCTGCATTTTGTACAATAGCCTACTGTGGGGAACCTTACCGAACGCCTTGCTGAAATCCATATACACCACAGCAACCGGTTTACTCTCATCTACCTGTTTGGTCACCTTCTCAAAGAACTCAATAAGGTTTGTGAGGCACAACCTACCCTTCACAAAGCCATGCTGACTATCCCTAATCAAATTATTCCTCCCTACATGATTATAAATCCTATCTCTTATAACCCTTTCCAACACTTTACCCACAACCGAAGTAACGCTCATCGATCTTTAATCCCCAGGGTTGTCTCTACTCCTCTTCTTGAACAAGGGGACAACATTTGCTATTGTCAGTCTTCCTCCTTGTGAACCTCAATCCCGTGTAGTCTAGTAGCCTGTATCTCAGTATTCTGCTCAACTACATTGTCATTTTCCAGTGGGAATACCAATGAAAATTATTCATTTAGGGCTTCTCCAATCCCCTCAGACTCCACGCACAACTTCCTGTTACTGTCTTTGATTGGCCTTAATCTTACTTGAGTCATTCTTTTCTTTCTGATATACCTACAGAAAGCTTTAGGGTTTTCCTTGATCCTATCTGCCAATGACTTCTCATGTCCCCTCCTGGCTCTTCTTAGTTCTCTCTTTAGGTCTTTCCTGGCTACCTTGTAACTCTCAAACACTCTAACTGAGCCTTCACGTCTCATCCTAACATAAACCTTCTTCTTCCTCTTGACAAGAGACAGTGTTTCTACACACATAGATGGGGGAGACAAGTTGCTTCCAACTGAACGAGGCGATGATTCGGCCTCCCGGCCGGACTGTGAAAGGTACATTGGTCTTCCTGGCCGAGTGGGGGGAGATTCTGATCCAGTGACCCCTTTCCTGCAGTGTACCCCTTGCCTTTGACCCAAGGTTCTGAGACATGCTTTGTCCATTTTATAAGTTATTTTATTTTGAAATAAGCAAATAATTATCTTCATTGTTTCATTTTTATACATTAATTAGAAAAGGAAGAAATATTTTCACAGACATGTTAAATTAATTATTTTACAGTAAATCCTTTGCTTTAGTTTAGTAACAGTGACACAGCTGCTGAGTAATGGTCAGTCGGCCAGATAGACATCTCAAACTTGGTTTAAATAATCTGCAGCAACTGGGTTAGGACTGAGATTTGATTCATTTGTCAACACGAACCCCAGGTTTGATGAAGGGGGATCATTAACATGAAATACTATCTCCAGGGGTCACTCTCAATCCTCAGATAGCCCACAGTCCCAGACACAGGCTCCAACCCAGAGAAACAAATACCTGACCAAGACCCGAAACACAACCGAGCCAGGCAACCTGAGGGTCAGACCCAGAGACACTGCATACAGTGGGGACAGACACACAGTTACAGACCCAGAGACACTGGGCACAGTGGGGACAGACACACAGTTACAGACCCAGAGGCACTGGATACAGTGGGGACAGACACACAGTTACAGACCCAGAGACACTGGATACAGTGGGGACAGACACACAGTTACAGACCCAGAGACTGTGGATACAGTGGGGACAGACACACAGTTACAGACCCAGAGACACTGGGTACAGTGGGGACAGACACACAGTTACAGACCCAGAGACACTGGATACAGTGGGGACAGACACACAGTTACAGACCCAGAGACACTGGGTACAGTGGGGACAGACACACAGTTACAGACCCAGAGACACTGGATACAGTGGGGACAGACACACAGTTACAGACCCAGAGACACTGGATGCAGTGGGGACAGACACATAGTTACAGACCCAGCGACACTGGGTACAGTGGGGACAAACACACAGTTACAGACCCAGAGACACTGGATACAGTGGGGACAGACACATAGTTACAGACCCAGAGACACTGGATACAGTGGAGACAGACACACAGTTACAGACCCAAAGAGAGATACAGTGGGGACAGACACACAGGTACAGACCCAGAGACACTGGATACAGTGGAGACAGTCACACAGTTACAGACCCAGAGACACAGGATACAGTGGGGACAGACACACAGTTACAGACCCAGAGACACTGGATACAGTGGGGACAGACACATAGTTACAGACCCAGCGACACTGGGTACAGTGGGGACAGACACACAGTTACAGACCCAGAGACACTGGATACAGTGGGGACAGACACACAGTTACAGACCCAGAGACACTGGATACAGTGGGGACAGACACACAGTTACAGACCCAGAGACACTGGATACAGTGCGGACAGACACACAGTTGCAGACCCAGAGACACTGGGTACAGTGGGGACAGACACACAGTTACAGACCCAGAGAGAGATACAGTGGAGACAGACACACAGTTACAGACCCAGAGACACTGGATACAGTGGGGACAGACACACAGTTACAGACCCAGAGACACTGGGTACAGTGGGGACAGACTCACAGTTACAGACCCAGAGACACTGGATACAGTGGGGACAGACACACTGTTACAGACCCAGAGACACTGGATACAGTGGGGACAGATACACAGTTACAGACCAAGAGACACTGGATACAATGGGGACAGACACACAGTTACAGACCCAGAGACACTGGGTACAGTGGGGACAGACACACTGTTACAGACCAAGAGACACTGGATACAGTGGGGACAGACGCACAGTTACAGACCCAGAGACACTGGGTCCAGTGGGGACAGACACACAGTTACAGACCCAGAGACACAGGATACAGTGGGGACAGATACACAGTTACAGACCCAGAGACACCGGATACAGTGGAGACAGACACACAGTTACAGGCCTAGAGACACAGGATACATTGGGGACAGATACACAGTTACAGACCCAGAGACACTGGATACAGTGGGGACAGACACACAGTTACAGACCCAGAGACACTGGATACAGTGGGGACAGACACACAGTTACAGACCCAGAGACACTGGATACAGTGGAGACAGACACACAGTTACAGACCCAGAGACACAGGATACAGTGGGGACAGACACACAGTTACTGACCCAGAGACACTGGATGCAGTGGGGACAGACACATAGTTACAGACCCAGAGACACTGGGTACAGTGGGGACAAACTCACAGTTACAGACCCAAAGAGAGATACAGTGGGGACAGACACACAGGTACAGACCCAGAGACACTGGATACAGTGGAGACAGTCACACAGTTACAGACCCAGAGACACAGGATACAGTGGGGACAGACACATAGTTACAGACCCAGCGACACTGGGTACAGTGGGGACAGACACACAGTTACAGACCCAGAGACACTGGATACAGTGGGGACAGACACACAGTTACAGACCAAGAGACACTGGATACAGTGCGGACAGACACATAGTTACAGACCCAGAGACACTGGGTACAGTGGGGACAGACACACAGTTACAGACCCAGAGACACTGGATACAGTGGGGACAGACACACAGTTACAGACCCAGAGACACTGGGTACAGTGGGGACAGACACACAGTTACAGACCCAGAGACACTGGATACAGTGGGGACAGACACACAGTTACAGACCCAAAGAGAGATACAGTGGGGACAGACACACAGTTACTGACCCAGAGACACTGGATACAGTGGGGACAGACACATAGTTACAGACCCAGAGACACTGGATACAGTGGGGACAGACACACAGTTACAGACCCAGAGACACTGGGTTACAGTGGGGACAGACACACAGTTACAGACCCAGAGACACTGGATACAGTGCGGACAGACACACAGTTGCAGACCCAGAGACACTGGATACAGTGGGGACAGACACACAGTTACAGACCCAGAGAGAGATACAGTGGAGACAGACACACAGTTACAGACTCAGAGACACTGGATACAGTGGGGACAGACACACAGTTACAGACCCAGAGACACTGGGTACAGTGGGGACAGACTCACAGTTACAGACCCAGAGACACTGGATACAGTGGGGACAGACACACTGTTACAGACCCAGAGACACTGGATACAGTGGGGACAGATACACAGTTACAGACCAAGAGACACTGGATACAATGGGGACAGACACACAGTTACAGACCCAGAGACACTGGGTACAGTGGGGACAGACACACTGTTACAGACTCAGAGACACTGGATACAGTGGGGACAGATACACAGTTACAGACCAAGAGACACTGGATACAGTGGGGACAGACGCACAGTTACAGACCCAGAGACACTGGGTACAGTGGGGACAGACACACAGTTACAGGCCGAGAGACACAGGATACAGTGGGGACAGACACAGAGTTACAGACCCAGAGACACAGGATACAGTGGGGACAGACACACAGTTACAGACCCAGAGACACCGGATACAGTGGAGACAGACACACAGTTACAGGGCTAGAGACACAGGATACATTGGGGACAGACACACAGTTACAGACCCAGAGACACTGGATACAGTGGGGACAGACACACAGTTACAGACCCAGAGACACTGGGTACAGTGGGGACAGACACACAGTTGCAGACCCAGAGACACTGGATACAGTGGGGACAGACACACAGTTGCAGACCCAGAGACACTGGGTACAGTGGGGACAGACACACAGTTACAGACCCAGAGACACTGGATACAGTGGGGACAGACACACAGTTACAGACCCAGAGACACTGGGTACAGTGGGGACAGACTCACAGTTACAGACCCAGAGACACTGGATACAGTGGGGACAGACACACTGTTACAGACCCAGAGACACTGGATACAGTGGGGACAGATACACAGTTACAGACCAAGAGACACTGGATACAATGGGGACAGACACACAGTTACGGACCCAGAGACACTGGGTACAGTGGGGACAGACGCACAGTTACGGACCCAGAGACACTGGGTACAGTGGGGACAGACTCACAGTTACAGACCCAGAGACACTGGATACAGTGGGGACAGACACACAGTTACAGACCCAGAGACACTGGATACAGTGGGGACAGACACACAGTTACAGACCCAGAGACACTGGATACAGTGGAGACAGACACACAGTTACAGACCCAGAGACACAGGATACAGTGGGGACAGACACACAGTTACTGACCCAGAGACACTGGATGCAGTGGGGACAGACACATAGTTACAGACCCAGAGACACTGGGTACAGTGGGGACAAACTCACAGTTACAGACCCAAAGAGAGATACAGTGGGGACAGACACACAGGTACAGACCCAGAGACACTGGATACAGTGGAGACAGTCACACAGTTACAGACCCAGAGACACAGGATACAGTGGGGACAGACACACAGTTACTGACCCAGAGACACTGGATACAGTGGGGACAGACACATAGTTACAGACCCAGCGACACTGGGTACAGTGGGGACAGACACACAGTTACAGACCCAGAGACACTGGATACAGTGGGGACAGACACACAGTTACAGACCCAGAGACACTGGGTACAGTGGGGACAGACACACAGTTACAGACCCAAAGAGAGATACAGTGGGGACAGACACACAGTTACTGACCCAGAGACACTGGATACAGTGGGGACAGACACATAGTTACAGACCCAGCGACACTGGGTACAGTGGGGACAGACACACAGTTACAGACCCAGAGACACTGGATACAGTGGGGACAGACACACAGTTACAGACCCAGAGACACTGGATACAGTGGGGACAGACACACAGTTGCAGACCCAGAGACACTGGGTACAGTGGGGACAGACACACAGTTACAGACCCAGAGAGAGATACAGTGGAGACAGACACACAGTTACAGACCCAGAGACACTGGATACAGTGGGGACAGACACACAGTTACAGACCCAGAGACACTGGGTACAGTGGGGACAGACTCACAGTTACAGACCCAGAGACACTGGATACAGTGGGGACAGATACACAGTTACAGACCCAGAGACACTGGATACAATGGGGACAGACACACAGTTACAGACCCAGAGACAGTGGATACAGTGGGGACAGACGCACAGTTACAGACCCAGAGACACTGGGTACAGTGGGGACAGACTCACAGTTACAGACCCAGAGACACTGGATACAGTGGGGACAGACACACAGTTACAGGCCTAGAGACACAGGATACATTGGGGACAGATACACAGTTACAGACCCAGAGACACTGGATACAGTGGGGACAGACACACAGTTACAGGCCTAGAGACACAGGATACATTGGGGACAGATACACAGTTACAGACCCAGAGACACTGGATACAGTGGGGACAGACACACAGTTACAGACCCAGAGACACTGGATACAGTGGGGACAGACACACAGTTACAGACCCAGAGACACTGGATACAGTGGAGACAGACACACAGTTACAGACCCAGAGACACAGGATACAGTGGGGACAGACATACAGTTACTGACCCAGAGACACTGGGTACAGTGGGGACAGACACATAGTTACAGACCCAGCGACACTGGGTACAGTGGGGACAACTCACAGTTACAGACCCAGAGACACTGGATATAGTGGGGACAGACACACAGGTACAGACCCAGGGACACTGGGTACAGTGGGGACAGACACACAGTTGCAGACCCAGAGACACTGGGTACAGTGGGGACAGACACACAGTTACAGTCCCAAAGAGAGATACAGTGGGGACAGACACACAGTTACAAACCCAGAGACACTGGATACAGTGGGGACAGACACACAGTTACAGACCCAGAGACACTGGATACAGTGGGGACAGATACACAGTTACAGACCCAGAGACACTGGGTACAGTGGGGACAGACACACAGTTACAGACCCAGAGACACAGGATACAGTGGGGACAGGCACACAGTTACAGACCCAGAGACTGTGGATACAGTGGGGACAGACACACAGTTACAGACCCAGAGACACTGGATACAGTGGGGACAGACACACAGTTACAGACCCAGAGACACTGGATACAGTGGAGACAGACACACAGTTACAGACCCAGAGACACTGGGTACAGTGGGGACAGACACACAGTTACAGTCCCAGAGACACTGGATACAGTGGGGACAGACACACAGTTACAGACCCAGAGACACTGGATACAGTGGGGACAGACACACAGTTGCAGACCCAGAGACACTGGATACAGTGGGGACAGACACACAGTTGCAGACCCAGAGACACTGGGTACAGTGGGGACAGACACACAGTTACAGACCCAGAGACACTGGATACAGTGGGGACAGACACACAGTTACAGACCCAGAGACACTGGGTACAGTGGGGACAGACACACAGTTACAGACCCAGAGACACAGGATACAGTGGGGACAGACACACAGTTACAGACCCAGAGACACTGGATATAGTGGGGACAGACACACAGTTACAGACCCAGAGACACTGGATACAGTGGAGACAGACACACAGTTACAGACCCAGAGACACTGGGCACAGTGGGGACAGACACACAGTTACAGACCCAGAGACACTGGATACAGTGGGGACAGACACACAGTTACAGACCAGAGACACACGATACAGTGGGGACAGACACACAGTTACAGACCCAGAGACACTGGGTACAGTGGGGACAGACACACAGTTACAGACCCAGAGACACTGGATACAGTGGGGACAGACACACAGGTACAGACCCAGAGACACTGGGTACAGTGGGGACAGACACACAGTTACAGAGTCAGAGACAGTGGACACAGTGGAGATTGACTTGCAGAGATGCCCTGGAGCTGAGATGACAGACCCTCCACAACCACAACCACCTTCCTGTGTGTCAGGAATGACTCTAACCAGCAGAGCGTCTGCTCCCTGACACCCAGTGAGCCCAGTTTTGCCAGGGCTCCTTGATGCCACTCTCCGTCAAATGCAGCTTTGATGTTAAGGGTTGTCCCTCTCCCCTCCCTCTCCCCTCCCCTCTGGAATCCAGCTCTTTTGTCCATGTTTGACCCAAGGCTGTAATGAGGTCAGGAGCTGAGTGACCCTGGGGGACCCCAAACTGGGGGTCACTGAGCAGGTTATTGTTGCTTGATAGCTCTGTTCCTGACCCCGTCCATCACGTTACTGAGGATGGAGAGGAGACTGATGGGGCAGGAATTGGCCGGGTTAGATTGTCCCGCTTTTTATGTACAGGACATAACTTGGCGATTTTCCCCATTGTCGGGTAGACACCAGGGTTGTAACTGTACCAGAACAGCTCGGTGAGGGGAACACGTTCTGGAGCACAGGTCTTCAGTCCTATTGCCGGAATGTTGTCAGGGCCCATTGCCTTTGCAGTGTCTGGTGTCTCCAACCGTTTCTCGATATCACGTGGAGGGAATCGAATTGGCTGGAGCCTGGTGTCTGTGACGCTGGGGACGACTGGAGGCTGGGATGGATCATCCACTCGGTACTTCTGACTGGAGATTGTTGTGAATACATCAGCCTTATCTTTTGCCCTGACGTGCTGGGCTGTTCCAGCGTTGGGACGGGGATATTCACAAAGCCTCCTCCTCCAGTCAGCTGTTTCATTGTCCACCATCATTCACCACTGGATACTCGACACTATCCAGGGCAAAGCAGCCAGGACTGACACCACATCCATAAACATCCCCTCCCTCCCCCACCGACGCTCAGGAGCTGCAGTGTGTACCATCTCCAAGATGCTCTGCAGATATTCACCAAAGATCCTCAGACAGCATCTTCCACTTCCATCCAGGAGGACAAGGGCAGCAGATACATGGGAACACCACCCTCTGCAGGCTCCCCATCAGGGCCCTCACCATCCCGACTTGGAAATATGTTGCCATTCCTTCCCTGTGGCTGGGTCCGAATCCTGGAAATACCTCCCTCAGGGCATTGTGGGTCTACCCCCAGCACATGGCCTGCAGTGGGTCAAGAAGGCAGCTCACCCCCCCACCTTCACAAGGGGCAACTAGGGACGGGGTAATAAATACTGGGCCCAGCCAATGACATTTCTCCCATTCTGATTCTCCATATCATCGAATGTTGCTCTTTCTGTCTAATTTAATTTTCTGACATGTCTCATTTCTGCAGCACCACACTGTGTTCCCTTCAGGTTTATTTGACCTTTACCCTCTGTAGTTGACCACAGATGATGCTTCCTGTTCCTTCGAGCCCCTCTTTCTCGATGGAACCTCTCATTTTCTGACTTTGAGCCTCCAAAGTGGGACACACCAATTCCAGAGACATCGAGTTTCCACATCCTGAGTTAGTAGGCCCAGACACATCTAACTCATGACACAGAGACCCCAGAACCAACAGGCAGGGACACTGTCAACAGACACACACATACAGACCCACATACACACACACACACAGACACACAGCACCACCCCCAACACACAGACACACAGCACCACCCCCAACACACACACACACACACAGACACACAGCACCACCCCCAACACACACACACACAGACACACAGCACCACCCCCAACACACACACACAGCACCACCCCCAACAGACACACACACACACACACACAGACACACAGCACCACCCCCAACACACACACACACAGCACCACCCGCAACACACACACACAGCACCACCCCCAACACACACACACAGACACACACACACACAGCACCACCCCCAACACACACACAGACACACAGGACCACCCCCAACACACACACACAGCACCACCCCCAACACACACACACACACACACAGCACCACCCCCAACACACACACACAGCACCACCCCCAACACACACACACAGACACACAGCACCACCCCCAACACACACACACAGCACCACCCCCAACACACACACAGACACACAGCACCACCCCCAACACACACACACAGCACCACCCCCAACACACACACACAGACACACAGCACCACCCCCAACACACACACACAGCACCACCCCCAACACACACACACACACAGACACACAGCACCACCCCCAACACACACACACACACACAGCACCACCCCAACACACACACACACACACAGACACAGACACATAGCACCACACCCAACTCTCACACACACACACACACACAGACACATAGCACCACACCCAACTCTCACACACACACACACACACACACACACACACACACACACACACACACACACACCTTTCACACACAGTGCTAACTCCCCACATTCCTCACTCAACACATAATCACTCCACGAAGCCAGGAGCTCACTGGAGTTGGTTTCCAAGCTGCAGGTTCCTGGTTTGACTCCATCATTCCAGGTCCACCTTGTGTCTGAGGCCACCCCCCCTGGCTCCAGGTTAATGTGAATATTACTCCAATTTGGTCAGTCAGTCAGTAACAGGTTTTCGGGGGGGGGGTCTTGGATACACTGTCCTCATGAGTTCCATTCCATATTGTTTAGATTCTGCTGCAAACTGGTTAGTTTAGAATCCAAAGACAACACTTGTGAGCAGGGAGAGAAATCCTGATGATTCCTGGCCTTAGCAATGCCACTTTCTCTCGGGGGACAGTGTTGGAATTGAGGTGTGAAAGATGCTTCACCCGCTGGAATAACACTGTCATTCGACAAGGGGATAAAACTTCTCCAAACTGTTTTCTCAGTGTTTTCAAAAAGCACAGACCAGGGAGGGAGGCCAGTATCACCACGTCCTCCATCTCTGACCGAGTCAGGGTCATCTGCAGAGTCAATAGCTGCAAAGACAATAGAAAATCCGATTTACTTCGGCAGAACAGCAGCTCAGGGGAAAGTTCATGTCACAATTAATTGAGCTGAATGAACTTTACATGGGGGAGTAACTGAAACACAAGAAATCTTGGGCTGCACGGTCACTAGAGACTGGGTCGGGTCCCACTAATGGGCTACAATGAGACAGTCTTCAGAATACAACTCTCCTCAACACAAGGTGAGATCTCACGGAATACAGGGAGAACTAGCCATTTGGATACAGAACTGGCTCAAAGGTAGAAGACAGAGGGTGGTGGTGGAGGGTTGTTTTTCAGACTGAAGGCCTGTGACCAGTGGAGTGCCACAAGGATCGGTGCTGGGCCCTCTACTTTTTATCATTTACATAAATGATTTGGATGCGAGAATAAGAGGTACAGTTAGTAAGTTTGCAGATGACACCAAAATTGGAGGTGTAGTGGACAGCGAAGAGGGTTACCTCAGATTACAACAGGATCTGGACCAGATGGGCCAATGGGCTGAGAAGTGGCAGATGGAGTTTAATTCAGATAAATGCGAGGTGCTGCATTTTGGGAAAACATATCTTAGCAGGACTTATACACTTAATGGTAAGGCCCTAGGGAGTGTTGCTGAACAAAGAGACCTTGGAGTGCAGATTCATAGCTCCTTGAAAGTGGAGTCGCAGGTAGATAGGATAGTGAAGAAGGTGTTTGGTATGCTTTCCTTTATTGGTCAGAGTATTGAGTACAGGAGTTGGGAGGTCATGTTGCGGCTGTACAGGACATTGGTTAGACCACTGTTGGAATATTGTGTGCAATTCTGGTCTCCTTCCTATCGGAAAGATGTTGTGAAATTTGAAAGGGTTCAGAAAAGATTTACAAGGATGTTGCCAGGGTTGGAGGATCTGAGCTACAGGGAGAGGCTGAACAGGCTGGGGCTGTTTTCCCTGGAGCGTCGGAGGCTGAGGGGTGACCTTATAGAGGTTTACAAAATTATGAGGGGCATGGATAGGATAAATAGACAAAGTCTTTTCCCTGGGGTTGGGGAGTCCAGAACTAGAGGGCATAGGTTTAGGGTGAGAGGGGAAAGATATAAAAGAGACCTAAGGGGCAACTTTTTTCACACAGAGGGTGGTGCGTGTATGGAATGAGCTGCCAGAGGAAGTGGTGGAGGCTGGTACAATTACAACATTTAAGAGGCATCTGGATGGGTATATGAATAGGAAGGGTTTGGGGGGATATGGGCCGGGTGCTGGCAGGTGCGACTAGACATTTGGTGGGGGTGGATGAGTTAACTGAAGGGTCTGTATCTGTGCTGTACATCGCTATGACAAGGGGGAAACAGAGGATTTAAGGCAGAGGATGATGGATTCTTGTTAAGCCACAGGATGAAAGGTGATCCAGAATAGAGGGGATTGTGGAGCAGTGACTGGGAAAGCAGGTCCCAGGGTCCCGTCACCTCCTCCTCATTCATATGAAGCACCTCATTTGCTCCCTGATCATTCTCTGGATGTGGGTCAGGACCAGGAGACCCAGATTTTCTGTACCTCAGAGTTTACAATCTCTTTCACTTAAACAATACACAGTCTTTCTATTCTGCCTGCTGTAGAGGGAGACACAATGGCCTCGTGGTATTATCACTGGGCAATTAATCCAGAGACTCAGCTCATGTTCCTGGGAGCTGGGTTCAAATCCTGGCACAGCAGATGGTGGAGTAGCCATTCAATAGGAAAACAAAATCTGCAATTAAGAGTCTGATGATGACCAAGGAACCACTGTTAGCTGTTACAACGACCCATCTGGTTCACCAACCCCCTTCAGGGAAAGAAATCTACCAACCTCACCTGGGGCCTGGCCTACACTGCAACTTAGCTCCCCACCCCCTGGGCAATAAATGGTGGCCCAGCCAGTCACAACCACATCCTGCAAATCAATAAAATAAAGTGGAAAAAATCTGCCAGCTGTTTGCTCACTCACTTCCATATTATCAGCATGTTTCACACACACACCTTCAATCATAAAGTAATTCCTGAGGATTGGACAGAAAATAGGCCCCAGTACTGAACTCCTGGAACAGGACTCACCAGGTAATGCCAACTATCAGCCCCCTCACCAACATCTGAGGGCTAGTGCCAAAATTGGGAGAGCTGTCTCAGAGACCAGTCAAGCAACATCCTGACAGACAATCTCCCAGCCCCCACCATCATGATCACCATCCCCATCCCTGGGGGCAGCAGAGGGGGATACAGTCGGGAGGGATTGCTCTGGGAGTTCTCAACACTGACTCCGGACCCCATTAAATCTCATGGTCCCAGGTTAAACATGGGAATTCTTATTCCAGACAACGGGTGGCTAGGGTTCAGTGATGGAGGAGGCCCAAGACCTGCATGTCCTTGGTGGAGTGGGAGGGGGAGTTAAAGTGTTCAGCTACAGGGCGGTGGGGGCAGTGGGTGTGGTGTAAACCCTTACCAACCGATGCATGGAGGAAGAAGGCCTCACTTTCTGCCTTGGGACCCTCCAACCACATGGGATTAATGTGGATTTCACCAGTTTCCTCATTTCCTCCCCCCTCCCCCATCTTATCCCAGTCCCAAGCCTCCAACTCAGACCTATCACTTTCTCCTACACCTTCATCTGCCTATTACATTCTCAGTTACCTTCCCCCTCCCCCAGCCCCACCCCCTCTCTCATTTATCTCCGTGCACACCCACCCCCCCCCCCCTCCCCAGCCCATAAGCCTCATTCCTGATGAAGGGCGTATGCCTGAAACATCGATTCCCCTGCTCCTCGGATGCTGCCTGACCGGTAGTGCTTTTCCAGCACCACACGTATCACAGGTATGGTCTACCCAGGGCTCTATAGAGCTGCAGCATAACCTCGCGGCTCTTAAACTCAATCCCCCTGTTAATGAAAGCCAATACACCATACACCTTCTTAACAACCCTGTCAACTTGGGTGGCAACTTTGTATGTGGCCCCAAGATCCCTCTGTTCCTCCACACTGCCAAGAAACCTGCCTTTAACCCTGTAATCTGCATTAAATCTCAACCTTCCAGCATCTGCAGACCTCATTTTTTACTAAAATGAATCACTTCACACCTTTCCAGGTTGAACTCCATCTGCCACCTCTCAGCCCAGCTCTGTATCCTGTCAATGTCCCAGTGTAACCCACACAGCCCTCGACATTATCCACAACTCCACCCATCCCCTTACACCCTAAACCCATGCTTCCTAGTATCTGACAGTTTTACCCTGGGTAAAAATCTCCAACTGTCCACACCTTTCAATTTTACATATTCCTATCAGGTCGCCCCTCAGCCTCTGACATTCCAGACCAAACAGCCTGAGAAACTCTCACATTCTCTCTAAAACCTCCACATCCTGCCTATTGTGTGGCCACTGGAACTGCACACAATACTCCAAATGTGACTGAACTGAAGTTTTATACTCAGTGCCACGACTGATGAAGGTGAGCCCTTCCTTACCACCTGACCCCGTTCAGGGGCGATGGGCCTGCACCTCCACAGCCCTCTGTGTATCGATGCTCCTCAGGCTCCGCCCATTTCCTGGACACTTCCCTCTTGCATGTGACCCCCTGAAATACATCACCTGACACACTTCCAGATTAAACCACATCGGCCATTTCTCCAACCTAACTCTCCAGCTGATCCATATCCTATTGTATCCTTTGACAATTGTCCCCACTATCCACAATTTCACCATGAGAATGGCAGCAAGGAGTCCAGCACATTGGAGGCAACGTTGTTCCTATTGGTGGAGGGAGTCGAGTGCTCCCTTTGGGGTGGAGGGTGGTAGATTGGGTTCCCATTGAGGGGGGGAGGGGAGGAATTGCTATCCCAGCACTGATGCTTGTAGAACACCTCTAGTAATAAAAAATACCCCTCAACAACTATCCTCTATTGCCCCGAACCAAGCCAATTCCCCAATTCACCAAGGATTCCACGTGACTTGGTCTAGACAGAGCAGCCATGACAGTCCTTGTCAAATACATCAGTAAAGTTCAATAAAACAACATTCACTGCCTTCCCCTCAATCATCTTCATCATTCTCACACTTAGGAGCTAGCACCTCCCCGATATTAACGTATATGTTGACAACCCAGCAACCCTGGAGCCATTATAATGGGTTTAGGAGAGAGTGAGGTCTGCAGATGCTGGAGGTTGGAGTCGAGAGTGTAGTGCTGGAGAAACACAGCAGGTCAGGCAGCATCTGAGGAGTAAAAGCATTAATATTTCTTCCAGATGAAGGGGTTATGCTGGAAGGGTTGACTGTCCTGCTTCTTAGATGCTGATTGGCTGGCTGTGCTTTTCCAGCACCACACTGATAATGGGCCAGCCAGGTGGACCCCATGGAATCTGAGTTTGCTGATTGGGGCTGTTCATCTGGCCCGCTGAGGGAGCCCTGGCTGACAGATATAAACAGGAGTGACAGAGGTTGTGTTCACTCGGAGAGCTGGCTCAGTGTCAAACACTCTCCCTGTGTAAATAAAGGGTGATGGGATACCAGTCTCTACACACTCAGTTCAAGGCCCATTCACTTCCAAATGCAAATAAATCCTGTCCTTAAGAATCTTTTCCAATAATTCCCAAACCCCTGAATTAAGATTCATTCGCCTATAATTTCCTGCATTATCCCAGTTGTCCTTCTTAAACAAATAACCAACATTGCTATTCTCCATCGTTCTGGCATTTCATCTGTGGCTACTGAGGAAACAAAGATCTCTGTCAAGGCCCCAGCAATCTCCTCCTTTATAAAACATAGAATAATACAGTGCAGAACAGGCCCTTCAGCCCTCGATGTTGCGCCGACCTGTGAACTATTCTCAGCTCGTCCCCCACCACTTACCCAAAATCATCCATGTGCTTATCTAAGGATGGTTTAAATCTCCCAAATGCGACTGAGTTGACTACATTAGCAGGTAGTGCATTCCACACCCTTACTACTCTCTGCGTAAAGAACCCGCCTCTGACATCTGTCTTAAATCTATCAGTTTGCCGTTGTGCCCTCTCATACACACTGATGTCGTCGTCGTCATCCTAGGAAAAAGACTTTCACTGTCTACCCTATCTAATCCTCTGATCATTTTGTATGTCTCAATCAAATCCCCTCTTCGCCACCTTCTTGCCAATGAGAACAGGTTCAAGTCTCTCAGCCTTTCCTCATAAGACCTTCCCTCCAGACCAGGCAACATCCTGGTAAATTTCCTCTGCACCTTTTCCAATGCTTTCACATCCTTCCCAAAATATGGGGAGCAGAACTGTACACAATATTCCAAGTGTGGCCGCACCTGCGTTTTGTATAGTTGCAGCATGATATTGTGGCTCCAGAACTCAATCCCTCTACGAATGAAACCTAACACACTGTATGCCTTCTTAACAGCACTATCCACCTGGGTGGCAACTTTCAGGGATCTATGTACATGGACTCCAAGATCCCTTTGCACATCCACACTACCAAGAATCTTTCCATCGACCCAGTACTCTGCCTTCCTGTTATTCTTCCCAAAGTGCATCACCTCACATTTAGCTGCTTTGAACTCCATTTGCCACCTCTCAGCCCAATTCTGCCATTGTGTCAGGTCCCTTGTTGAACCCTTTCTGAAGGCCCAGGTACAATGCAGATACTGGGTCGCCTCGATCCACTCTGGGTCAGAATGTTATTGAGAAACTCTGACTCGAATAAAGACATGATTGTTTTTGTGAGTCTGGATAATGTGAAGTCCAGCCTCAGAGCCCCACGGAGAACAAACACTGACATCACAGGAACATCCAAAGGTCATTGGGTGATAATAGCTGCAAATATGCCGATGTATTCTAGGTTACTTTTAGATTCAGGGTAAATCAGAGAAATATTTAGAACATAGAACATAGAAAGGTACAGCACAGAACAGGTCCTGTGGCCCACCATGTTGGGCCGAGGTTTAATCCTAATGTAAAATAAAATAACTTAACCTATGCACCCCTCAACTCACTGCTATCCATGTGAATGTCCAGCAGTCGCTTAAATGTCCCTAACGACTCAGCTTCCACCACCACAATTGGCAACGCATTCCATGCATTCACAACTCTCTGCGTGAAGAAACTTTCTCTGACGTCCCCTCTATACCTTTCTCCTAATATCTTAAAACTATGACCGCTCGTAGCCATCAATCCTGCCCTGGGTAAAAGTCTCTGGCTATTGACTCTATCCATTCCTGTCCACCTTGATCAGGTCTCCTCTCTTCTTCCTTCTCTCCAGAGAGAAAACTCCAAGTTCAGTCAACCTCTCTTCATTAGGCAAGCCCTCCAGTCCAGGCAGCATCCTGCTAAACCTTCTTTGCACCCTCTCCAAAGCCTCTGTATCTTTCCTATAGTAGGGCGACCAGAACTGGACACAATATTCCAAGTGTGGTCTCTGGATATATCACAGGATATATTTCCCTCCCCTCCCCTATCAGCGTTCCGCAAGGACCACTCCCTTCGTGACTCCCTCGTCAGGTCCACACCCCCCACCAACCCAACCTCCACTCCCGGCACCTTCCCCTGCAACCGCAGGAAATGTAAAACTTGCGCCCACACCTCCCCCCTCACTTCCCTCCAAGGCCCCAAGGGATCCTTCCATATCCGCCACAAATTCACCTGCACCTCCACACACATCATCTATTGCATCCGCTGCACCCGATGTGGCCTCCTCTATATTGGGGAGACAGGCCGCTTACTTGCGGAACGCTTCAGAGAACACCTCAGGGACGCCCGAACCAACCAACCCAATCACCCCGTGGCACAACACTTTAACTCTCCCTCCCACTCCACCGAGGACATGCAGGTCCTTGGACTCCTCCACCGGCAGAACATAACAACACGACGGTTGGAGGAGGAGCGCCTCATCCTCCGCCTGGGAACCCTCCAACCACAAGGGATGAATTCAGATTTCTCCAGTTTCCTCATTTCCCCTCCCCCCACCTTGTCTCAGTCGATTCCCTTGAACTCAGCACCGCCCTCCTAACCTGCAATCCTCTTCCTGACCTCTCCGCCCCACCCCACTCCGGCCTATCACCCTCACCTTGACCTCCTTCCACCTATCCCACCTCCATCGCCCCTCCCCCAAGTCCCTCCTCCCTACCTTTTATCTTAGCCTGTTTGGCTCTCTCTCTCTTATTCCTGATGAAGGGCTTATGCTCGAAACGTCAAATTCCCTATTCCTGAGATGCTGCCTGACCTGCTGTGCTTTAACCAGCAACACATTTGCAGCTCTGATCTCCAGCATCTGCAGACCTCATTTTTTACTCACCACAGGTAAATTAGAAGAAAATCCTAAATTATTGTATAAGTGTACGAAGGAATGAAGGATAACTTCATTCAGGGAAGAGTTGGGTCCGTTCAGGTAATTTGTGGATAACGCTGGAGGACATAGGTGGGATTCTAAATGAACATTTCATGTCAGTGTTGACGAGTGATACAGAAATCAGGGAGATGGATTGTGATATACTTAAAGAAATGAATACAGACAGAGAGGTGGTTCAGAGTAGTCTGCAGGGCGAGATGACATGTATCCCAGGCTGGTGAGAGAGACAACAGCAGAGCTGCTCACAATAAGTTTCAATCCCTCGCTGCCACAGAACTGAAAGGCAGTCAGTGTGGTCCAGTTCAAGAAGGGAGATTACTGGCCAGTCACTCTAACCCCAGTGGTGGAAGCAATTCTGAGGGACAGAATTAATCTGCACTTGGAGAGGCAGGGATTAGTCAAGAACAGTCAGCGGGGCTTTGATAAGGAGGGGACTCGATGGGCCGAATGGCCTTACTTCCACTCCTATGTCTTATGGTCTTATGGTCTTAACAGTCAGCAGGGCTTTGATAAGGAGGGGGGAGTCATGTCAGACCAATCTGATCAGACAGTGTTGTTGAGGAGATTACTGAGAAACAGGCCACTGACCTGAGATAGCTTTGGTAAATAGAATTACGGAGAATCCAAAGGGTTTTTACAAATACATTAAGGACAAAAGGGTAGCTAGGGGGAGAATAGGGCCCCTCAAAGATCAGCAAGGCGGCCTTTGTGTGGAGTCGCAGAAAATGGGGGTGATACTAAATGAATATTTTGCATCGGTATTTACTGTGGAAAAGGATATGGAAGATATAGACTGTAGGGAAATAGATGGTGACATCTCGCAAAATACCCATATTACAGAGGAGGAGGTGCTGGATGTCTTGAAACAGGTAAAGGTGAATAGATCCCCAAGACCTGATCAGGTGTACCCTAGAACTCTGTGGGAAGCTAGGGAAGTGATTGCTGGGCCTCTTACTGAGAGGAAAGGAATAACATCTACTGCTCTGTCTTCATCAATCACCATTCTCGCTTCCTCAAAAACTCAATCAAGTTTGTCAGGTCCTGCATCCGAGACTGATAGCAACGATTAATGACCCTTAGGATCCAAGAACATTTGGCAAGGTGGATCACG
The DNA here is from genome assembly GCF_020745735.1 of Hemiscyllium ocellatum. Taxonomy (NCBI): domain Eukaryota; kingdom Metazoa; phylum Chordata; class Chondrichthyes; order Orectolobiformes; family Hemiscylliidae; genus Hemiscyllium; species Hemiscyllium ocellatum. Next base: position 1,206,205 of record NC_083401.1, on the reverse strand, counting down.
GAGATTTCAGGAAGATATAGACTGGCCAATCAACGGTCAATGGATTTCAATCCAGATAAATCGGAGGTGATGTACTCAGCAGGAGTATTAACAACTGGCTAGGCCACAGGGAGAGCACTGTGTGCAGGTCTGGGATCCACATTCCAGGGGGAGAAGGTACAGAGATTTACCGGGAGGTTTCCTGGCCTGGAGAGTTTCAGGGATGGAGACACAGAGAGTGACAGCCTGTGGTTGTTCTCCTTTGAGTACAGCAGATTGAGGGGGGGGGGGGACATGATTGAGATGGATAAAATGGTGAGCGGGCAGAGGCAGGAAGGAAGTTGTCCCCCCTTGATGGAGGGGTCAGGGAGCAGAGGGGTCAGGGAGCAGAGGGGTCAGGGAGCAGAGGGACCTGGATTGAAGGGAAGGGGAGATGTGATGTTTATCACCCAGACAGTGCTGGGAATCGGAATCACTGTCTGGGAAGGAGGGACAGGGTCACATTGAAGAAGGATTTAGATGGGCACTTGTGATGCTAAGGCCTACAGGTTATGGCTGAAAATGTGTTGCTGGAAAAGCGCAGCAGGTCAGGCAGCTTCCAAGGAACAGGAGAATCAACGTTTCGGGCCAGAGCCCTTCTTCAGGAATGGACCATACAGGTCATGGGCCAAGAGATGGACAACAGGATGAGAATAGTTAGATGGTTGTTTATGTCAAGGTACAGACTCAATGGGCTGAATGGTCTCTATCTGACCCCACCTTCTCAAGGCAATTAGGGATGGGTAATATATGCTGGACCAAGCCAGTAATACCCACGTCCCAGTCCCCAACAAAACAATGGTCACGTGACATCAGCAGAAAGCTCTGAAAGTCACATCAGACATGGACCTGTTCGTGATTTGTACAATTTGAAGTCAGCAAGGATGGAGGTGGTGTCGGTGTGGTGGGGTGGTGGGGTGGTGTCGGTGTGGTGGGGTGGTGTCGGGGTGGTGTCGGGGTGGTGTCGGGGTGGTGGGGTGGTGTCGTGGTGTCGGTGTGGTGTCGGTGTGGTGGGGTGGTGTCGGGGTGGTGTCGGGGTGGTGTCGGGGTGGTGTCGGGGTGGTGTCGGGGTGGTGTCGGTGTGGTGTCGTGGTGGTGTCGGTGTGGTGTCGGGGTGGTGGGGTGGTGTCGGTGTGGTGTCGGGGTGGTGTCGGGTGGTGTCGGGGTGGTGGGGTGGTGTCGGGGTGGTGTCGGGGTGGTGGGGTGGTGTCGGGGTGGTGTCGGGGTGGTGTCGGGGTGGTGGGGTGGTGTCGGTGTGGTGGGGTGGTGTCGGGGTGGTGTCGGGGTGGTGTCGGGGTGGTGGGGTGGGTGTCGGGGTGGTGTCGGGGTGGTGTCGGGGTGGTGGGGTGGTGTCGGGGTGGTGTCGTGGTGTCGGGGTGGTGTCGGGGTGGTGGGGTGGTGTCGGGTGGTGTCGGGGTGTCGGGGTGGTGTCGGGGTGTCGGGGTGGTGTCGGGGTGTCGGGGTGGTGTCGGGGTGTCGGGGTGGTGTCGGGGTGTCGGGGTGGTGTCGGGGTGTCGGGGTGGTGTCGGGGTGTCGGGGTGGTGTCGGGGTGGTGTCGGGGTGGTGTCGGGTGGTGGGTGGTGTCGGGGTGGTGTCGGGGTGGTGTCGGGGTGGTGTCGGGGTGGTGTCGGGGTGGTGTCGGGGTGGTGGGGTGGTGTCGGGGTGGTGTCGGGGTGGTGTCGGGGTGGTGGGGTGGTGTCGTGGTGTCGGTGTGGTGTCGGGGTGTCGGGGGGTGTCGGGGTGGTGTCGGGGTGGTGTCGGGGTGGTGTCGGGGTGGTGTCGGGGTGGTGGGGTGGTGTCGGGGTGGTGGGGTGGTGTCGGGGTGGTGTCGGGGTGGTGTCGGGGTGGTGGGGTGGTGTCGGGGTGGTGTCGGGGTGTCGGGGTGGTGTCGGGGTGTCGGGGTGGTGTCGGGGTGTCGGGGTGGTGTCGGGGTGGTGTCGGGGTGGTGTCGGGGTGGTGGGGTGGTGTCGGGGTGGTGTCGGGTGGTGTCGGGGTGGTGTCGGGGTGGTGTCGGGGTGGTGTCGGGGTGGTGGGGTGGTGTCGGGGTGGTGGGGTGGTGTCGGGGTGGTGTCGGGGTGGTGGGGTGGTGTCGGGTGGTGTCGGGGTGGTGGGGTGGTGTCGGGGTGGTGGGGTGTCGGGGTGGTGTCGGGGTGGTGTCGGGGTGGTGTCGGGGTGGTCGGGGTGGTGTCGGGGTGGTGTGGGGTGGTGTCGGGGTGGTGTCGGGGTGGTGTCGGGGTGGTGGGGTGGTGTCGGGTGGTGTCGGGGTGGTGTCGGGGTGGTGTCGGGGTGGTGGGGTGGTGTCGGGGTGGTGTCGGGGGTGGTGTGGGGTGGTGTCGGGGTGGTGTCGGGGTGGTGTCGGGGTGGTGTCGGGGTGGTGGGGTGGTGTCGGGGTGGTGGGGTGGTGTCGGGTGGTGTCGGGGTGGTGTCGGGGTGTCGGGGTGGTGTCGGGGTGGTGTCGGGGTGTCGGGGTGGTGTCGGGGTGGTGTCGGGGTGGTGGGGTGGTGTCGGGGTGGTGTCGGGGTGGTGTCGGGGTGGTGGGGTGGTGTCGGGGTGGGGGGGTGGTGTCGGGGTGGTGGGGTGGTGTCGGGGTGGTGGGGTGGTGTCGGGGTGGTGGGGTGGTGTCGGGGTGGTGTCGGGGTGGTGGGGTGGTGTCGTGGTGTCGGGGTGGTGTCGTGGTGTCGGGGTGGTGTCGGGGTGGTGTCGGGGTGTCGGGGTGGTGTCGGGGTGGTGGGGTGGTGTCGGGGTGGTGTCGTGGTGTCGGGGGTGGTGGGGTGGTGTCGGGGTGGTGGGGTGGTGTCGGGGTGGTGTCGGGGTGGTGTCGTGGTGTCGGGGTGGTGTCGGGGTGGTGTCGGGGTGGTGTCGGGGTGTCGGGGTGGTGGGGTGGTGTCGGGGGTGGTGTCGTGGTGTCGGGGTGGTGTCGGGGTGGTGTCGGGGTGGTGTCGGGGTGGTGGGGTGGTGTCGGGGTGGTGGGGTGGTGTCGGGGTGGTGTCGGGGTGGTGTCGGGGTGGTGGGGTGGTGTCGGGGTGGTGTCGTGGTGTCGGGGTGGTGGGGTGTGTCGGGGTGGTGGGGTGGTGTCGGGGTGGTGTCGGGGTGGTGTCGTGGTGTCGGGGGTGGGTGGGGTGGTGTCGGGGTGGTGTCGTGGTGTGGGGGTGGTGTCGGGGTGGTGTCGGGGTGGTGTCGGGGTGGTGTCGGGGTGTCGGGGTGGTGTCAGGGTGGTGTCGGGGTGGTGTCGGGGTGTCGGGGTGGTGTCGGGGTGGTGTCGGGGTGGTGGGGGTGGTGTCGGGGTGTCGGGGTGTCGGGGTGTCGGGGTGGTGGGGTGGTGTCGGGGTGGTGTCAGGGTGGTGTCGGGGTGGTGTCGGGGTGGTGTCGGGGTGTCGGGGTGGTGTCGGGGTGGTGTCGGGGTGGTGTCAGGGTGGTGTCGGGGTGTCGGGGTGGTGTCGGGGTGGTGGGGTGGTGTCGGGGTGTCGGGGTGTCGGGGTGTCGGGGTGGTGTCGGGGTGTCAGGGGGTGGGTCGGGGTGGGGGGTGGTGTCGGGGTAGTGTCGGGGTGGTGGGGTGGTGTCGGGGTGGTGTCGGGGTGGTGGGGTGGTGTCGGGGTGGTGAGGTGGTGTCGGGGTGGTGTCGGGGTGGTGGGGTGGTGTCGGGGTGGTGTCGGGGGGGTGGTGTGTGGTGTCGGGGTGGTGGGGGGTGGTGTCGGGGTGGTGTCGTGGTGTCGGGTGGTGTCGGGGTGGTGTCGGGGTGGTGTCGGGGTGGTGGGGTGGTGTCGGGGTGGTGTCGTGGTGTCGGGGTGGTGTCGGGGTGGTGTCGGGGTGGTGTCGTGGTGTCGGGGTGGTGTCGTGGTGTCGGGGTGGTGTCGGGGTGGTGTCGGGTGGGTGTCGGGGTGGTGGGGTGGTGTCGGGGTGGTGTCGGGGTGGTGTCGGGGTGGTGGGGTAGTGTCGGGGTGTCGGGGTGGTGTCGGGGTGGTGTCGGGGTGGTGGGGTGGTGTCGGGGTGGTGTCGTGGTGTCGGGGTGGTGGGTGTGTCGGGGTGTGTGGGTGGTGTCTGGGGTGGTGGGGTGTTCGGGGTGTGGGGTGGTGTCGGGGTGGTGGGGTGGTGTCGGGGTGGTGGGGTGTCGGGGTGGTGGGGTGTGGTGTCGGGGTGGTGGGGTGGTGTCGGGGTGGTGTCGTGGTGTCGGGGTGGTGGGGTGGTGTCGGGGTGGTGGGGTGGTGTCGGGTGGTGTGGGGGTGTCGGGGTGGTGTCGGGGTGGTGGGGTGGTGTCGGGGTGGTGTCGGGTGGTGTCGGGGTGGTGGGG